>NW_028166633.1:261260-271260 GCF_964263955.1 Coregonus lavaretus
ATCATCGACCATTTCGAATACCACCGTACCTTCTCCGCTATGCAATCCGGTTTCCGAGCTGGTCACGGGTGCACTTCAGCCACGCTCAAGGTCCTAAACGATATTATAACCGCGATTGATAATAGACAGTACTGTGCAGCCGTCTTCATCGACCTGGCCAAGGCTTTCGACTCTGTCAACCACCGCATTCTTATTGGCAGACTAAATAGCCTTGGTTTCTCAAATGACTGCCTCGCCTGGTTCACCAACTACTTCTCAGATAGAGTTCAGTGTGTCAAATCGGAGGGCCTGTTGTCTGGACCTATGGCAGTCTCTATGGGGGTGCCACAGGGTTCAATTCTTGGGCCGACACTTTTCTCCGTGTATATCAATGATGTCGCTCTTGCTGCTGGTGACTCTCAGATCCACCTCTACGCAGACGACACCATTTTGTATACATCTGGCCCTTCATTGGACACTGTGTTAACAAACCTCCAAACGAGCTTCAATGCCATACAACAATCCTTCAGTAGCCTCCAACTGCTCTTAAACACTAGTAAAACTAAATGCATGCTTTTCAATCGAACGCTGCTGGCACCCGCCCACCCGACTAGAATCACCACTCTCGACGGGTCTGACCTAGAGTATGTGGACAACTACAAATACCTAGGTGTCTGGTTAGACTGTAAACTCAACTTCCAGACTCACATAAAGAATCTCCAATCCAAAGTTAAATCTAGAATCGGCTTCCTATTTCGCAATAAAGCCTCCTTCACTCATGCTGCCAAACATGCCCTCGTAAAACTGACTATCCTACCGATCCTTGACTTCGGCGATGTAATTTACAAAATAGCCTCCAACACTCTACTCAGCAAATTGGATGTAGTCTATCACAGTGCCATCCGTTTTGTCTCCAAAGCCCCATACACTACCCACCACTGTGACCTGTACGCTCTTGTTGGCTGGTCCTCACTACATGTTCGTCGTCAAACCCACTGGCTCCAGGCCATCTATAAATCACTGCTAGGCAAATCCCCGCCTTATCTTAGCTCATTGGTCACCATAGCAGCACCCACCCGTAGTCTGCGCTCCAGCAGGTATATCTCACTGGTCATTCCCAAAGCCAACACCTCCTTTGGCCGCCATTCCTTCCAGTTCTCTGCTGCCAATGACTGGAACGAATTGCAAAAATCTCTGAAGCTGGAGACTCTTATCTCCCTCAATAACTTTAAGCATCAGTTGTCAGAGCACCTTACCGATCACTGCACCTGTACACAGCCCATCTGAAATTAGCCCACCCAACTACCTCATCCCTATATTGTTATTTATTTTGCTCTTTTGCACCCCAGTATCTCTATTTGCACATAATCTCTTGCACATCTAGCATTCCAGTGTTAATACTATTGTAATTATTCTGCACTATAGCCTATTTATTGCCTTACCTCCATAACTTGCTACATTTGCACACACTGTATATATATTTTCTGTTGTATTTCTGACTTTATGTTTTTTACCCCATATGTAACTCTGTGTTGTTTTTATTGCACTACTTTGCTTTATCTTGGCCAGGTCGCAGTTGTAAATGAGAACCTGTTCTCAACTGGCTTACCTGGTTAAATAAAGGTGAAAAAAAAAAAAAAAAAAATACTGGTACTTCCTGTATATAACCATGTTATTACCTGATACTTCCTGTATATAGCCTTGTTATTACCTGGTACTTCCTGTATATAGCCATGTTATTACCTGGTACTTCCTGTATATAGCCATGTTATTACCTGGTACTTCCTGTATATAACCATGTTATTACCTGATACTTCCTGTATATAGCCATGTTATTACCTGGTACTTCCTGTATATAGCCTTGTTATTACCTGGTACTTCCTGTATATAGCCTTGTTATTACCTGGTACTTCCTGTATGTAACCATGTTATTACCTGGTACTTCCTGTATATAGCCTTGTTATTACCTGGTACTTCCTGTATATAGCCATTTTATTACCTGGTACTTCCTGTATATAGCCATGTTATTACCTGGTACTTCCTGTATATAGCCATGTTATTACCTGGTACTTCCTGTATATAACCATGTTATTACCTGATACTTCCTGTATATAGCCATGTTATTACCTGGTACTTCCTGTATATAGCCATGTTATTACCTGGTACTTCCTGTATATAGCCATGTTATTACCTGGTACTTCCTGTATATAGCCATGTTATTACCTGGTACTTCCTGTATATAACCATGTTATTACCTGGTACTTCCTGTATATAGCTATGTTATTACCTGGTACTTCCTGTATATAGCCATGTTATTACCTGGTACTTCCTGTATATAGCCATGTTATTACCTGGTACTTCCTGTATATAGCCATGTTATTACCTGGTACTTCCTGTATATAGCCATGTTATTACCTGGTACTTCCTGTATATAACCATGTTATTACCTGGTACTTCCTGTATATAGCTATGTTATTACCTGGTACTTCCTGTATATAGCCATGTTATTACCTGGTACTTCCTGTATATAGCCGTGTTATTACCTGGTACTTCTGTATATAGCCATGTTATTACCTGGTACTTCCTTTATATAGCCATGTTATTACCTGGTACTTCCTGTATATAGCCATGTTATTACCTGGTACTCCCTGTATGTAGCCGTGTTATTACCTGTTACTTCCTGTATATAGCCATGTTATTACCTGGTACTTCCTGTATATAGGCATGTTATTACCTGGTACTTCCTGTATATAGCCATGTTATTCTTACTGGTTATTGTTATTCACTGTGTATTTATTCCTTGTGTCATCATGTCTACTTTTTATTAATACATTTAGATCTTCATCTTTAACTCTGCATTGTTGTAAAAGGATCCGTAAGTAAGCATTTCACTGTTAGTGTACACCTGTTATGTGACAAATACATAAAAAAATATATTTGATATGTTGAGATGGTCCAATTTATGGACAAGCTGTAACAATCGGAGATAATAAGCAGAATAGGGGTACTGTAGGTTTTGACTTATAATGTATCCATTATAGTGAATCAACAAGGCTTGAAACACACACACACACACAGAGATACTGTACACACGCACACGCAAGGCATGAAACAGACGCTCTATTCTCTACACTACACTTCCTGGTCTGTTGTTTCATTGTTCAACACATTTCTGCCCCTTCGATGTGAAGTCATTTAGAGTTGTATTGATCTTCTATGAAACATGGAACAGTAGTTTAGTGGTTTCTGAAATAGGACAAAAGTCATCAACACTCCTTGAAGTATGATTAATTCCTCTCTTGGTCAAAAGAAAAGTTCTGCTTTCGAGCACCACTCTCTTCCAACCTAATATGGGGACAAAATGGTGGCCCTACTTTCACTTTTAAAGAACCAGGGTAAGAGAAGAGAAGAGAAGATCTAGAGAGCTTTTTTCACCGATAAATGTTTGGAAAGTAATAGTCTTCCCAGATGAAAGGCAAAATGGGTGAAATGGCTTTAACCCTGATGACATGTCTGTTTAATAAACCCTGATGACATGTCTGTTTAATAAACCCTGATGACATGTCTGTTTAATAAACCCTGATGACATGTCTGTTTAATAAACCCTGATGACATGGCGGTTCAATAACCCTGATGACATGTCTGTTTAATAAACCCTGATGACGTCTGTTCAATAACCCTGATGACATGTCTGTGTCACGCCCTGACCTATAGAACTCTTGTTTGTTGAGTCAGGGTGTGGAAATCTATGTTATATATTCTATATATTCTATGTCTGGCCGGGTGTGATTCCCAATCAGAGGCAGCTGTCGCTCGTTGTCTCTGATTGGGGATCATACTTAGGTAGCCCATTGCCTACTGTGTATTGTGGGATCTTGTTCCATGTAGGCTTGTATGTGTATAGCCTGAGGACTTCACGTTACGTTGTTTCTTGTTTTGTTTTGTGTTTATTGAGTTAATAAACATGTACGCTTTTCACGCTGCACCTTGGTCCGACCCGTCTCTCAACGTTCGTAACAGTCTGTTTAATAAACCCTGATGACATGTCTGTTTAATAACCCTGATGGCATGTCTGTTTAATAACCCTGATGGCATGTCTGTTTAATAACCCTGATGGCATGTCTGTTTAATAACCCTGATGACATGTCTGTTTAATAACCCTGATTACATGGCGGTTTAATAACCCTGATTACATGGCGGTTTAATAACCCTGATTACATGTCTGTTTAATAACCCTGATTACATGGCGGTTTAATAACCCTGATGGCATGTCTGTTTAATAACCCTGATTACATGGCGGTTTAATAACCCTGATTACATGGCAGTTTAATAACCCTGATTACATGGCGGTTTAATAACCCTGATACACTGACCTTGCCACTGTATACACGGTCTGATTGTGTTGCTCAATAGTGTTGTTTCTCTGTCTGTGTCCAGTACAGCATGGTTTTAAACGGTCTATCAATCTACTGTGTGTCCCACTGCACTGATTTAACAGTTATCACTATTCACAGCTCTGTTAAGACAATTTTTTACATTTACATTTTAGTCATTTAGCAGACGCTCTTACCAGAGCGACTTACAGTTAGTGAATACATTTTTTATACTGGCCCCCCGTGGGAATCAAACCCACAACCCTGGCATTGCAAACGCCATGCTCTATCAACTGAGCTACATCCCTGCCGGCCATTCCCTCCCCCTAATTGTGCGCCGCACCATGGGCCTCCCGGTCGCGGCCGGCTGCGGCAGAGCCTGGATTCGAACCAGGATCTCTAGTGGCACAGTTAGCACTGCGATGCAGTGCCTTAGACCACTGCGCCACTCAGAATAGTGACTGTCATCAACTAAGGCACACCATTAATGAACTCATCTCAAAGCTTGCGTCCTGAAAGGCACCCTGTTCCCTATATAGTGCACTACTTTTGACGAGGGCTCTGGTCAAAAGTGGTGCACTTTATTGGGAATAGGGTACCATTTGGGATGCTGCAAAAAAAAGGCTTGTTAAACCGTTATGGCAAACGACACTGTTGAGGCACTGAGCAGCGATGCCAGAAATGATACTGTCAAAATGTCACTGTTGCTGCCATGCAATTAATCTAGTAACCCTCTGGTAATTGTGTGTGTGTGCGTGGTTGTGTGTGTGTGTGTGTGTGTGTGTGTGTGTGTGTGTGTGTGTGTGTGGTTGTGGTGTGTAAGAGAATAACATAGCGATGACTATGTTGGCCAGCTGTGAACAGATAATACCCACAAGCCTAAGTACCTTATACTTCTGTGTGTCAGAGCTGCTTTTATTCAGATTGTAGATTTTTTCACATGATGTGCTACAATTACTCCTGAGAATAGAAGGGCCACTCTGTGGATAAACACTGTGTTCTGATGAGACCCAGTGGGTCCATAGAGTCTGACACCCGAACAGATGTCTCTCTACACACCTGAGGAGCTCAGCACTCTCCCTCTCTCTCTCTCTCTCTCTCTCTCTTTCTTTCTCTCTCTCTCTCTTTTTCTCTCTCTCTCTCTCTCTCTCTCTCTCTCTCTCTCTCTCTCTCTCTCTCTCTCAACTCAGCTCTCTCTCTTTCCCTCTTTTTCTCTCTCTCTTTCCCTCTTTTTCTCTTTTTCTCTGACACACAAGAACTTCTCTTCCCTTTTATCTGCCTCTGACACTAACTGAAATGACACACAGCTCACAGCTCACGCTTTGTTTGTGATAATTGAGCGAACAATGAAACAGTAGACGCATTCTTCCACAGAAGGAAAAACATATTGCTTGCATATTGTTCTTCAAGAAACCAGCGATTCATTCTTAATTTTCTTGGAATCCCATTAAATAAATAGAGAAATAAATTAGCACTTTTTAAATGGTTTTACTATCCTTTAGAAATGCTTCCCTGTTGTGGTAATACGTCTTGACAATGTTTCCCTTTCTGTCTCTCTCTCTCTCTCTCTCGGTAACAATGAATTAGTAATCATACATTAGACACATGACTGACAAGTTTTGAAACAGCTTATTAAAAGAACAGTGTGTTTTCAGTACTATCTCTAGTTGGCGTCAAGTTTCTCAAAGTAAGAATCATATTGGAGATCATATTTTCTCAAAAGCAATGAGTTATGGGATTGGGAGGGTTTCTTTAATTTTTTCTAAAATTTTCCCAGAATGCATTGAAGATTCCTCGTCTGAAAAGCTTCTTTTGGAGCCTTATCTAATGAATTATTTTGGAGCATTATCTAATGAATTATTTTGGACCATTGTCTAATTAATTCTTTTGGAGCATTATCTAATACATTTTTGGGTAGCATTATCTAATGAATTATTTTGGAGCATTATCTAATGAATTATTTTGGAGCATTATCTAATGAATTATTTTGGAGCATTATCGAATGAGTTATTTTTTTTGCATTATCTAACGAAGTTTTAGGAGCATTATCTAATGAATTCTTTTAAAGCATTATCTAATTAATAATTTTAAAGTATTATCTATGTCACGTTGTATAAGGATTTGAAGACAGGCGCAGGGGTTTTATTTTCTCCACCAAACACAAGGTACGTCATGAACAACGACGGGGACGAAGCCCAAAACAAACACGTATATATATTTATATAACCCAGGGATGTAACCAGAACAAAAGAACAAGGTGTAAACTGTTAAATTGTGTCAATTCAAATCTGGTATAGGAACAAAAAGAGGTCAATACACGTCTTCTAAAATAGACTAGTATTTTAATTAATGCAAAACACTTCAATGGTAAATATGATGTTCGTTTATACGGGTCCACTGAAATACCACGCAGGGCAGTCAGAGAACTGGTCCATTGTTATAAGTTCTTCTTTAAATACTCTGACAGAGATAGTTCCCGCTCCCTGCTGGGCCTGTCAGGATAGAGGCTAGGCGTGGTTTAAACTTACCCAGCCTATCGTTGGCGCACAGGCTGGTCCCAGCCCCTTGGCTCTTCACTGTTGCCAGGCATTAGTTGTTATCTTTACAACTTGTCTCGAGTCAGCAACCTCAGACATAGTCTGTTCCTCTCCACTGTAGCAGAACACATGTCCTTGAGCAGTTTAACAAAGAGGCAGTGTGTGTGTCTGTGTGAATCACAAGCCTGTCTCAGCCTACCCCCTAACGGTTCCTCACATTAATCACAGCTTGTTATGTTAAACAATCTGTATCAGTACAGCACAAACCTATTATGTTTAATCATTAATGTATTCTTTCTAAGCTAGGCATCACATCTAGTTGTAAGAAAATAGATCCCCACAAAACCTCTAAACAATACACGGGACGAGACCCGTAATAACAAGAGCACAATACACGGTGCTCAGGAGACCAACGGACATAGGACAATAATGGACAAGGACAATGGGGAACAGAGGGCACATATATACACATACTAATCAGGGGGAATGGGGAACCAGGTGTGGTAATGAGACAAGACAGTCCGGGGTTGGTGGTAATGATCCATGTCAGTGACGCTTAGAAAGCCGGTGAACTAGACCTCCGGAACTTTTAATTGGCCGACCATTTTATTTCTCTTCTCTTAAAGTCTTAGTCAGCGTAGAGGGTCAGCAGTTTTCAGACACCTGTTTTTCTCCCCATCGTAATAAAAAGAGAATCAGGCCTTTTCAAATGACTTCCATCGGGATGTAATGGATAATATTGATCCTGGAATCTCCATTAAAATGTTTTACAGAGAGGAACACAGACACTGCTATCTATAATGAGAGGGACAGCATGGGGTCCACTGCTATCTATAATGAGAGGGACAGCATGGGGTCCACTGCTATCTATAATGAGAGGGACAGCATGGGGTCCACTGCTATCTATAATGAGAGGGACAGCATGGGGTCCACTGCTATCTATAATGAGAGGGACAGCATGGGGTCCACTGCTATCTATAATGAGAGGGACAGCATGGGGTCCACTGCTATCTATAATGAGAGGGACAGCATGGGGTCCACTGCTATCTATAATGAGAGGGACAGCATGGGGTCCACTGCTATCTATAATGAGAGGGACAGCATGGGGTCCACTGCTATCTGTGATTTTCAGACTGCTAGACATGTAATGATGGGGTCCACTGGAATCTATGAAAATTAGACCGCTATACATGTCAAATCAAATCAAATCAAATGTTATTTGTCACATGTGCCGAATACAACAGGTGTAGACCTTACAGTGAAATGCTTACTCACAAGCCCTTAACCAACAGGTGTAGACCTTACAGTGAAATGCTTACTTACAAGCCCTTAACCAACAATGCAGTTTTAAGAAAAATAAGTGTTATGTAAAGTAACAAATAATTAAAGAGCAGCAATAAAATAACAGTCAGGGTAGCTGGACAGACAGACGGGTCTTTGGCAGGATGTTGGACGGCAGGGCAGCAGTCAGGGTAGCTGGACAGACAGACGGGTCTTTGGCAGGACGTTGGACGGCAGGGCAGCAGTCAGGGTAGCTGGACAGACAGACGGGTCTTTGGCAGGATGTTGGACGGCAGGGCAGCAGTCAGGGTAGCTGGACAGACAGACGGGTCTTTGGCAGGATGTTGGACGGCAGCGCAGCAGTCAGGGTAGCTGGACAGACAGATGGCAGGCCACCACTTTGTTCTAATGAAAATAAGAAGAAGACGGCCCATTATCTCTGATGGAAGTCCAGCTACCCTGACACGATTGTTTCTACCCAGACAGATGATAATGGAAGTCCAGCTACCCTGACACGATTGTTTCTACCCAGACAGATGATAATGGAAGTCTAGCTACCCTGACACGATTGTTTCTACCCAGACAGATGATAATGGAAGTCCAGCTACCCTGACACGATTGTTTCTACCCAGACAGATGATAATGGAAGTCTAGCTACCCTGACACGATTGTTTCTACCCAGACAGATGATAATGGAAGTCTAGCTACCCTGACACGATTGTTTCTACCCAGACAGATGATAATGGAAGTCTAGCTACCCTGACACGATTGTTTATACCCAGACAGATGATAATGGAAGTCCAGCTACCCTGACACGATCGTTTCTACCAGGACAGATGATAATGGAAGTATAGCTACCCTGACATGATCGTTTCTACCAGGACAGATGATAATGGAAGTATAGCTACTGATGGATGAGGAGGTCAAGGCCCCCTCCGTCTGTGTGTGTGTGTGTGTGTGTGTGTGTGTGTGTGTGTGTGTGTGTGTGTGTGTGTGTGTGTGTGTGTGTGTGTGTGTGTGTGTGTGTGTGTGTGTGTGTGTCTGTGTGTGTGTGTGTGTGTGTCTGTGTGTGTGTGTGTGTGTGTGTGTGTGTGTGTGTGTGTGTGTGTGTGTGTGTGTGTGTGTGTGTGTGTGTCTGTGTGTGTGTGTGTGTGTGTGTGTGTGTGTGTGTGTGTGTGTGTGTGTGTGTGTGTGTGTGTGTGTGTGTGTGTGTGTGTGTGTGTGTGTTTGTGTGTGTGTGTGTGTGTGTGTCCTTTCATGGCTCCCTCCGTGGGACCACGAGTGTCCACCGGTCCTCCTGTTGCGTGTCACTGCCAGAAGACGTCTGGTGGAGCTGTCATTGATGCGGCTGACCCCTGACTCGGGCATTGTCCAATTTAGGCAGCCTCTCTGGTCGGCCTGGCAACAGGGAAAAACATCCGAGATGTCTTCGGAGCTAGCGAGGTGCGGCGCGAGGCGAGCGGATAAGGAGACGCGATCCCTATCTGAGTTCAGGCACTGCGTTCTAAATTTACACCTTATTTACTACTGTACTAGTGCACTACTTTTTGACCGGAGCCCTTTTGATAGTAGTGCACTATAGAGGAAATAGGGGGCCATTTGGGACGCAGCCCAGATTGTCTTGTAGACTAAAGCTGGGCTCCATTGATAAGAAACGGAAACGTATTGTACCTGTCTGCACAAAAGACTGAAGTGGACAACGTTGACAAAGCAGAACATGGCCTAGATTTGATGATGAACAGCTCTCCCTCTTATCTCGCTCTTCTCTCTTTTAGCTGTTGGTTCCTATTTAAGAAGTGAGGAGATTGGATATTTATTTAAGAAGTGAGG
>NW_028166633.1:273760-427271 GCF_964263955.1 Coregonus lavaretus
CCTCCTTAGTTCACCACAGCTGCAAAACTATCCTCCTTAGTTCACCACAGCCTTAAACTATCCTCCTTAGTTCACCACAGCCTTAAACTATCCTCCTTAGTTCACCACAGCCTTAAACTATCATCCTTAGTTCACTACAGCCTTAAACTATCATCCTTAGTTCACTACAGCCTTAAACTATCCTCCTTAGTTCACCACAGCCTCAAACTATCCTACTTATTTCTGCCATAACTCAGCCTGCCATACTAAAACTCCCAGTAAGAGATGGGCTTAGGCTCGCGCTCCACTGGGTATTGGCTTTCTCCTGCACACTGACAGACTGAGCCAGAGCACGACGTTACCACCTCCTCCACCCTCCTCCCCCTTCCTCCTCCTCCACCCTCCTCCCCCTGCCAAAGCCTACTCATAAATCAGTAGAGAAATGCATGTTATTTGCATAAAATTCCCCATCTGTTTGGAGCAAAGCTCTAATGAGTAATGACCAATAGAAATAAACACAGTGTGTCATGCTCAGAGCAACATTCACACACACACATATGTATGTTTGCAAACACACATGTGAAAACACAGCATGAGCTTAGAAAGTAACAAGATCCTTGAGACTCATCTGTTGCAGAGAGACTTTTAGCCAAAGGCCAAACAAATGAAAAAAAAAAAGAAGGTTCCGGAGCTCTACGACATGATTTACTGTAACACAGCTATGAAGGTGACGGAACTGTATGTGAAGCTGAACTGTACGTGAAGCTGAACTGTACTTGAAGCTGAACAGTACGTGAAGCTGAACTTTACTTGAAGCTGAACAGTATGTGAAGCTGAACAGTACGTGAAGGTGAACTGTACTTGAAGCTGAACTGTACTTGAAGCTGAACTGTACTTGAAGCTGAACTGTACTTGTAATGACTACATAATACTGTCACGACTAGCCTGGTTGCCAGTCCGTTTAGCTTACATTCCACACCTTGTACTCCATGTCATATGCCTTTGGCTAGAATGACTGGTACCCAAACTAGCCCATGATCAAGTACGGGACTAAACGTACTTCAATCCTATAGTGCATTCCACAGTCTGTCACCTATCCATCAATTATCCATGTGTGTAGATCCAGGCTGTTTTGATGCTGAATTATCATGAATATGAAATACCTGTGAAAATATATCTACACTAAATATCTGTGAGAAACTGTCCCATTACTGTGATGTACTCCACAAATACCTCAGATTAAATGCAACTGTTGATGCAAGCTGTATTTCTTTTTTTTCTTTTTTTACATTTTAGTCATTTAGCAGACGCTCTTATCCAGAGCGATTTACAGTTAGTGAGTGCATACATTTTCATACTGGCCCCCCGAGGGAATCAAACCCACAACCCTGGCGTTGCAAACGCCATGCTCTACCAACTGAGCTACACGGGACTATATTTATTAACATGCAAAACACACACACAAATAATTAAAAATACTCGCTGGCTTCCCTTGCATTCAATGCTACGGGTGGCAACAATGTTGTACTCTTTCTGACCAGACAGCATCAGATAGATACACTACACATACTGACTTTATAGATTATAATATAGATTATATTATAGATTATATTATAGATTATATTATAGATCGACTTCCACTGCACGCAATCTGGAAAATGTTTAAGTTTATGTAAGTGCAGTTGCGGGCAAATATATTCACACATTGTACTTTTCTTAAATAATTCCCTATTTCTTCAAATAAATAAATTTAAAAAAACATATTTGGCTGCAACTGTACTTACATAAACATTTTCCAGATTGTGTGCAGTGCAGTATTCATCTATATTATAATCTATAATATCATCTATAATGTCATCTATAATATCATCTATTAAGTCGATCTATAATATCATCTATAATTACATTTACATTTACATTTACGTCATTTAGCAGACGCTCTTATCCAGAGCGACTTACAAATTGGTGCATTCACCTTATAGCCAGTGGGATCACCACTTTACAATTTTTTTTTTTTTTTAATTTGGGGGGGGGGGGGGGTGGGGGTAGAAGGATTACTTGATCCTATCCCAGGTATTCCTTAAAGAGGTGGGGTTTCAAATGTCTCCGGAAGGTGGTGAGTGACTCCGCTGTCCTGGCGTCGTGAGGGAGCTTGTTCCACCATTGGGGTGCCAGAGCAGCGAACAGTTTTGACTGGGCTGAGCGGGAACTATGCTACCGCAGAGGAAGGGGAGCCAGCAGGCCAGAGGTGGATGAACGCAATGCCCTCGTTTGGGTGTAGGGACTGATCAGAGCCTGAAGGTACGGAGGTGCCGTTCCCCTCACAGCTCCGTAGGCAAGCACCATGGTCTTGTAACAGATGCGAGCTTCAACTGGAAGCCAGTGGAGTGTGCGGAGGAGCGGGGTGACGTGAGAGAACTTGGGAAGGTTGAAGGTATAATATCATCTATAAAGTCGATCTATAATATCATCTATAATATCATCTATAAAGTCGATCTATAATATCATCTATAAAGTTGATCTATAATATAATCTATAATATAATCTATAATATAATCTATGAAGTTGATCTATAATATAATCTATAATATAATCTATAATATAATCTATAAAGTCGATCGATAATATAATCTATAATATAATCTATAAAATCGATCTATAATATAATCTATAATATAATCTATAATATAATCTATAATATAATCTATAAAGTCGATCTATAATATAATCTATAATATAATCTATAATATAATCTATAAAGTCGATCTATAATATAATCTATAATATAATCTATAAATGGATAACAAAGGAAATACAGCTTTACACTCTTAGAAAAAAATGTTTCCAAAAGGGTTCTTCAGCTGTCCCCATAGGAGAACCCTTTTTGGTTCCAGGAAGAACCCTTTTAGGTTCCACGTAGAACCCTTTTGGGTTCCATGTAGAACCCTCTGAGGAAAGGGTCCTACTTGGACCCCAAAAGGGTTCTACCTGGGACCAAAAAGGGTTCTTTAAAGGGATTTCCTATGGGGACTGCCAAATAACTAGGGGTGTAACGATTCGTTTTAACAACGATTCGATTTGTATCACGATTCGTGGTTGTCGATACGATTCAAGGACGATATTGGTTCATTTAGAACGATACGATCCGAAACGATTCAGTGACTTGAAATCGATTCAGTAACCTTTTAGCCAAAAATTCAACCAGTGTGACTGAAATAAATACCTGGATACTGGACAGTGCAGGTGAAGTTTCCTAGATTCCTGTTTCTTGTAAGGACCGCAATGGTGGCTTGATAATTTCTCGCTCGTAGGCTTCTCCTCTGTCGTCCGCCATGCTATGTTTTGTTGTCTTTGCGCCTTTGCGCTGCTGCTGGCGCGGGGCGATGAATGTCACGGATAGGCAGACTGAATCGAGTAATGTTTAAAGCCTTTATCATTAAAAGTGCTGAGAAAAAACATCCATATAAAGTCTGACGTGCTTAAATCCAATGGGTTATTTCCTAGTATCGATACAATCGATTTATTACTTTTTAAAACGATGTTAGATTGATATATGTTGTCCAAAAGGCCAACTCGCCGAGCACAGATCGATGTAGTTGGATCATAGGAATATAAATCGATACATCGATGTAGTAGATGGATCGTTACACCCCTACAAATAACCCATTTAGGTTCTAGATAGCACCTTTTTTTCTAAGAGTGTAGGGGAGCAAGGAACATAATGTGAGCTTCCCAAATGGCATCATATTCCCTTTAAAGTGCACTACTTTTGACCATTGCCCTATGGGCCTCATCAAAAGTAGCACACTATATAGGGAATAGGGTGCCATTTGGGATGCAATTAATCTCTGTAGCATTACACAATACATCTGACTCACACACAGATGCCTCACGGTGAGTAGGTGTGTCAGGGATTTTATTTCCAGCAGCTTGACATGCTTTACTTTATTGATTTGAATTCCAATGTACTCTGACCTCCCAGGTAAAATAAGGAATACACATTTATTTTTCAAAGAGCAATTCATTACAACGTAATTACCTGTAGTGCTCATTGTAAATATATGCAGTGTGATGCTTCAATTCAGAGAGCAAGGTCTAATAACTGCAAGTATGTTTTTTCACCATAGCCCATTTGGAGAATACGTGAGACACGAACCGAGAGACAAAAGCCGATTCTGCGTTTTTTTCTGCATGGACGTGGCATTACTGCTGTCAATGTTCAAATAGGCTACAAGCACTAATATGCGCTCATAGGGCAGGCTCTTTCACGCTTGCGCGTACACACACAGGCGAAGGGGGAGTGTCATTGTTTACATCATATGGAAAGCCAAAAGGTTCAAATCGTCTTACCCGGAACACATCTTAACACTTGTAATAATCATTTTCCACTTGCTTTTTTCAAGTGTCAAATGTCATTTTCTTTAGATGTGTTTTTTTTTTCACTTGTCCATTGTGCATTTACAGGTGATTTGAATGCTTGTAATGATCATTTTTCACTTGCTTTTTTCAAGTGTCAAAAGTCATTTTTACACGTGTTCTTTACACCTGTCCAATGCGCATTTACAGGTGATTAGAATCCTTGTTATGGTCATTTTTACACATGTTCATTACACCTGTTCAGTGTTCAGTGTTCATTTACAGGTGATTAGAATGCTTGTTATGGACATTTTTACACGTGTTCATTACACCTGTCCAGTGTGCATTTACAGGTGATATTAACGCTCTAACCCAGAGACTCTGTCTAGAGTCTCGCTCCAGAGACTGGGTGGGGCCGACACCAGGGGACGGGGGCCAATGACCGGAAGGCACCAGTACATCCAGCCAGCTCCCTGCACCAGGGAGATGAGGGCAGAGCGCTGAGGTCGACCAAGCAAGGGGGGAAGCCGTCCACCAGAGAAGGGGGCCGACCCCCGCCCGCATCCACCAGGGGGTGCTAGAGAGGGCTGGGGCCAACCCAGGGATGGTGGGGGCGTCCCCTGGAGAGGGGGGCCGACCCCCTGCCCTCGGCCATCAGGCGGCGCCACTACATCAACCCTGCTCTCTGCACCAGAAAGAGTGGGGGAGACGGCCAGAGAGGGATGGTCCAACCCAGGGAGGGGGTGCCGACCGCCGACCACCAGGGGGCGCCACTACATCAAGCCAGCTCCCTGTCCCAGCTATAGAGAGAAATAGTAGTAGTTTTTCTAGGCACTAACTCCGCCATGGTTTGTGAATGGCGTTTTTGTAGGTTTTTTGATTATCGCCGAAAATTACTTTTTGATAAATACAGGCTTAGGAAATGTGATTTTTTAAAGCATTTATATATTGAAAAAAAGCACATAAAGGCTTCATAATTGATGAAGGTCATGTTAAATTACTGATATTATGTCATAGAAGAAAACGTATATGATCTCCTAAGCCCGTCTTATATATTTCAGATAGATTGTAACTTCCATCAATGTAATTGTCTGCATCACTTCCAATCCCCCATGTTTTTTTTTCTCGCAAATATATACACACATACATACATACATACATACACATACATACATATAGACATACATATATACAGTTGAAGTCGGAAGTTTACGTACACCTTAGCCAAATAGATTTAAACTCAGTTTTTCACAATTCCTGACATTTAATCCTAGTAAAAATTCCCTGTCTTAGGTCAGTTAGGATCACCACTTTATTTTAAGAATGTGAAATGTCAGAATAATAGTGGAGAGAATGATTTATTTCAGCTTTAATTTCTTTCATCACATTCCCAGTGGGTCAGAAGTTTACATACACTAAATTAGTATTTGGTAGCATTGCCTTTAAATTGTTTAACTTGGGTCAAACGTTTTGGGTAGCCTTCCACAAGCTTCCCACAATAGGTTGGGTGAATTTTGGCCCATTCCTCCTGACAGAGCTGGTGTAACTGTCAGGTTTGTAGGCCTCCTGGCTCGCACACGCTTTTTCAGTTCTGCCCACACATTTTCTATAGGATTGAGGTCAGGGCTTTGTGATGGCCACTCCAATACCTTGACTTTGTTGTCCTTAAGCCATTTTGCCACAACTTTGGAAGTATGCTTGGGGTCATTGTCCATTTGGAAGACGCATTTGCGACCAAGCTTTAACTTCCTGACTGATGTCTTGAGATGTTGCTTCAATATATCCACATAATTTTCCTTCCTCATGATACCATCTATTTTTTGAAGTGCACCAGTCCCTCCTGCAGCAAAGCACCCCCACAGCATGATGCTGCCACACCCGTGCTTCACGGTTGGGATGGTGTTCTTCGGCATGCAAGTTCCCCCTTTTTCCTCCAAACATAACGATGGTCATTATGGCCAAACAGTTCTATTTTTGTTTCATCAGACCAGAGGACATTTCTCCAAAAAGTACAAGCTTTGTCCCCATGTGCAGTTGCAAAGCGTAGTCTGGCTTTTATATGGCGGTTTTGGAGCAGTGGCTTCTTCCTTGCTGAGCGGCCTTTCAGGTTATGTCGATATAGGACTCGTTTTACTGTGGATATAGATACTTTTGTACCTGTTTCCTCCAGCATCTTCACAGGGTCCTTTGCTGTTGTTCTGGGATTGATTTGCACTTTTCACACCAAAGTACGTTCATCTCTAGGAGACAGAATGCGTCTCCTTCCTGAGCGGTATGACGGCTGCGTGGTCCCATGGTGTTTATACTTGCGTACTATTGTTTGTACAGATGAACGTGGTACCTTCAGGCTTTTGGAAATTGCTCCTAAGGATGAACCAGTCTTGGCTGATTTCTTTTGATTTTCCCATGATGTCAAGCAAAGAGGCACTGAGTTTGAAGGTAGGCCTTGAAATACATCCACAGGTACACCTCCAATTGACTCAAATGATGTCAATTAGCCTATCGGAAGCTTTTAAAGCCATGACATCATTTTCTGGAATTTCCCAAGCTGTTTAAAAGCACAGTCAACTTAGTGTATGTAAACTTCTGACCCACTGGAATTGTGATACAGTGAATTATAAGTGAAATAATCTGTCTGTAAACAATTGTTAGAAAAATTACTTGTGTCATGCACAAAGTAGATGTCCTAACCGACTTGCCAAAACTATAGTTTGTTAACAAGAAATTTGTGGAGTGGTTGAAAAACGAGCAAAATCTGCAGAGCTGGGAAGATTGTATCCACCATATAAATAACATTATATTGGTAGCAAGAATTTTATATAATAATTTAAATAGAAAAATTATAAGTTTTGAATCCGATGTCATTTTGCGTATTAGTTCATAAACACTATGCCATGGGATCGGTTCGTCAAAAATCTCTTCCCAACTATTTTGCAATCTATATGGGACGGCTGTCAATCCTTTGGTCCTTAAATGAAACTGGTCTACTTTGTTATTTATCACAGTTCTTTAACCAATTATGTTTTTTAATGCGGCCGACAGACAAGTTCCTTACATTTTCCCCCTTCCACTTTCCTCTTCCATTTTTGCAGTAATGCTGCAATTATTTGGTTGTAATTTTGGGTAGAGCAGTCATTTCCATATGTTTTTGTTAGCTGCATGTGTGAAATAACACCACCAGTCCTACCGGTGATATAATTTACTAAGATAATACCTTTTTTAAACATTTTGTCAAAAAAAATGTTTTTTATCAATTAGTATATTTGAGTTTAACCACAGTATTTGTTGCATTATTTGTTCTGTCGTTTCTGGAGGATTACATTGAAATTGTAACCAACTTTCTATGGCTTGTTTTAGAAATAGTGATATTTGGGAGATTATTTCCTTTTCAAATAACTGAAAGTGTGAGGTTGTAATCTGAATAAAGGGAAAAAGGCAATTCTTGAACATTGGGTGAGACAATCTTACTAATTTGCTAGAGAACCAGTTTGGATTTAAGTATAACTTTTGTATGACTGAAGCTTTTAGTGATAGGTCTAATGCTTTAATATTTAATAATTTCTGTCCTCTGAATTCATATTCATTATATAAATAGGCCCGTTTAATTTTGTCTGGCTTGCCGTTCCAAATAAAATTGAATATTTTTTTCTCATATAATTTAAAAAACTGTTCGCTAGGCGTAGGCAAGACCATAAGCAAATAGGTGAACTGGGATAATACTAAAGAGTTAATCAAAGTGATTTTTCCACAAATTGACAGGTATTTACCTTTCCATGGTAGCAAGATCTTATCTATTTTTGCTAACTTTCTATTAAAATGTATTGGAGTGAGATCATTTATTTCATTTGGGATATGTATTCCGAGTATATCCACATCACCATCAGACCATTTTATTGGTAAACTACATGTAATGTAAAAAAATTATTTTTTAGCGATCCAATACGTAATATAGTACATTTGTCATAATTTGGTTGTAATCCAGAGAGGTTAGAAAATGTATCTAGATCCTCTATGAGGCTGTGGAGGGATTCAAGTTGTGGATTTAAAAGAAAACATGAATCATCAGCGTACAATGACACTTTTGTTTTTAAGCCCTGGATTTCTAATCCTTTGATTTTATTGTTGGATCTGATTTTAATAGCTAACATCTCGATGGCCACAATAAATAGATATGCCGATAGTGGACAACCTTGTTTTACTCCTCTTGACAGGTTAAAACGTTCATCCACCTCTGGCCTGCTGGCTCCCCTTCCTCTGCGGAAGCATAGTTCCCGCTCAGCCCAGTCAAAGCTGTTCGCTGCTCTGGCACCCCAATGGTGGAACAAGCTCCCTCACGACGCCAGGACAGCGGAGTCACTCACCACCTTCCGGAGACATTTGAAACCCCACCTCTTTAAGGAACACCTGGGATAGGATAAAGTAATCCTTCTACCCCCCCCCCCCCCCCCAAAAAAAAAAAAAGTATAATTGTAAAGTGGTTATCCCACTGGCTATAGGGTGAATGCACCAATTTGTAGTCGCTCTGGATAAGAGCATCTGCTAAATGACTAAAATGTAAAATGTGATAAATAGCCATTATTTACTATTTTACTCCTAGGGTTACTATACATGATTTTAACCCATTTTATAAGAGATTCTCCAAAATTGAAATGCTCCAGGCATTTATATATAAACCCCAGTCGTACTTTATCAAATGCCTTTTCGAAGTCTGCTATGAATAGCAGGCCTGGTTTCCCAGATTTTTCATTGTGTTCTATTGTTTCCAGTACTTGCCTTATATTATCTCCAATTCCTAAGCACGTCTTCACCTGACCTTACTTTCAGCGTTTTGTCATATTTCTGCCATTATTACATCTACATTTTAGTATTTAAGCGGACGCTCTGGTAATATTTTGCTAAATACATATACTGTAACTCACATCTCTGGACTATCTTTTAGCATTTTCAGTCTTTGTTGGTCTCATTACACCAATATCATATTCCTTTATGGCTTTGAAAAATCTATTAAGTTCTTTCCACATTGAAATGAATGGCGGCCAAATTGAAAATAGGCTGCTCTGATTGATTTTACACTAAATCTGTGATGACTCTATGAAACTTTTCCAATGGGTCGCCTTGTTCTGTGGGAAGTTTGGTGTCGTTTTCATCTAGGGTACCATGTGATAATAAAGCACATCCCAATGCTGTTCCATTCTGTCTCATCAATATACCCCAAACTGCATACAGGTACTGTATGACCTTTGACCCCCCCCCAAGGTGGACCCATTGAGATGTCATTTTCAAATTATTTCATACCTTATTTCATACCTTATTTCGTGGTCCTCTGTAGCTCAGCTGGTAGAGCACGGCGCTTGTAACGCCAAGGTAGTGGGTTCGATCCCCGGGACCACCCGTACACAAAAATGTATGCACGCATGACTGTAAGTCGCTTTGGATAAAAGCGTCTGCTAAATGGCATATTTTATACCTCAAGTTAATAACATATCAATTGCCTTATTTTGCAAAGATTGTTCCATGATAATACATTAATTTCTATTGTGTGGATATCAACAATTTTACCTCTGAAGTAACAAGCTATAAGTCCATGTGAAAACAAATCCCCTCCATCGTGTATTCATTATTTTATAGATATTTATATGTTCCTCAAGCCTTTGTCTTGAATAGTGACGTCCTGCTCGTTGTAATGACACTATATATCCACTAGATGAAGGTGTTTTGACTAAAGTACCTACTGTTCCAAAACCCCAGCTGTTTGAATATTAGATTCATGTATTAATAGTCACTACCCTTTCCAGGCCACAAAGCCTGGATGAAAATATTGTTTCTACAAAGGAATGAATAAACTGTTGAGGAGTGGTGGAAGGACCTGGGTCATTCCAAAGCGCATTTATTCTGGAACAGAGTGATACATCAAATCAAATCAAGCTTTATTTATACAGCACATTTCAGACATGAATGCAACACAATGCACTTCATAGGAAAAAAACTATGAAAATAAAACCTGAAATAGTTACTACACAAGAAACAAAAACAAGATCCCTTTTAAATATGTCCACAGGCAGTCAGTGCAGAGACTTTAAAACCGGTGTAATGTGTGCTCTCCGTCTGGTCTTGGTCAGTACCCGTGCTGCAGCATTCTGTATGTTTTGCAGTTGACCAATGGCTTTCTTGGCTAGACCAGACAGGAGAGCATTACAGTAGTCAAGCCTTCTTGTAATAAAAGCATGGATGAGTCTCTCTGCATCAGCCTGAGAGAGAAACGGACGCACCTTGGCAATGTTCCTCAGGTGGTAAAAAGCTGTTTCGGTCACATTCGTAATGTGTGACTTGAAATTGAGTTCAGAATCTAAAATAACACCTGGGTTTTTTACCTGCTGTTTTATCTTTATTGCCTGTGAATTAAAAATGTGCGGCCAGATTCTCTCTCTGTTGCTTTGGCTCCAATCAGAAGTACCTCGGTCTTGCCTTGATTTAGCTGGAGGAAGTTGTGAGCCATCCAAGTATTTAAATACTTTGTGTGTTTGCTTTATCAACAAAGTAGCATAACAATGGTTGGGACTGTGAAAACCATGACAAATATTAACAGGCTACATATATGTCCTGAGCTAATTATTCAAGCCATTGCACAAAATAAAAATAGGGAATAGGCATTTTTTATTATTATTCATAGATGATTAATAAGCCCAAACAGGAAGCATTAAAAAGGAAAGAAATTTATTTTAACAAGGCACACCTGTTAATTGAAATGCATTCCAGGTGATTACCTCATGAAGCTGGTTGAGAGAATGCCAAGAGTGTGCAAAGCTGTCATAAAGGCAAAGGGTGGCTATTTGAAGAATCTCAAATATGAAATATATTTTGATTTGTTTAACACTTTCTTGGTTACTACATGATTCCATATGTGTTATTTTATAGTTTTGATGTCTTCACTATTATTCTACAATGTAAAAAAATAAAGAAAAACCCTTGAATGAGACCTTCTCCACTGCGGTCCCGTCAATGTGGATAGGGGGCTGCTCCCTGAAGTCCACGATCAGCTCCTTCGTTTTGTTGAGTGAGAGGTTATTTTCCTGGCACCACTCCGCCAGGGCCCTCACCTCCTCCCTGTAGGCTGTCTCGTCGTTGTTGGTAATCAGGCCTACTACTGTTGTGTCGTCAGCAAACTTGACGATTGAGTTGGAGGCGTGCATGGCCACGCAGTCATGGGTGAACAGGGAGTACAGGAGGGGGCTGAGCACGCACCCTTGGGGGGCCCCTGAGTTGAGGATCAGCGAAGTGGAGGTGTTGTTTCCTAACTTCACCACCTGGGGGTGGCCCTTCAGGAAGTCCAAGAACTACTTGCGCTGGGTGGGGTTCAGACATTTACATTTTAGTCATTTAGCAGACGCTCTTATCCAGAGCGACTTACAGTTAGTGCATACATTATTTTTTTATTTTTTCATACCCCCTGTGGGAATCGAACCCACAACCCCAACTACCAACTGAGCTACATCCCTGCTGACCATTCCCGGTGCGCAAAAACCACTGCCAATTGCGCACCGCCCCATGTGTCTCCTGGTCGC
Organism: Coregonus lavaretus; assembly: GCF_964263955.1. Lineage (NCBI taxonomy): Eukaryota > Metazoa > Chordata > Actinopteri > Salmoniformes > Salmonidae > Coregonus > Coregonus lavaretus. The sequence goes on from NW_028166633.1 coordinate 285,658, forward strand.
GGCCGGCTACGCCAGAGCCTGGATTCGAACCAGGATCTCTAGTGGCATAGCTAGCACTGCAATGCAGTGCCTTAGACCACTGCGCCACTCGGGAGTACACAATGCAGGACAAGGACAAACATGATAATATCTTTTCTTCTTCATTTGAGTCACTGTAAGCATCCCACATTAGTTCAACTTATTTGTCCACTTTCGGGGTGGCAAAGTTTTATGATGATTTTCACGAAGTTCCATGTCTGTGGGTCATATTGTGGTATGATAACCACTTATGGGAGGTAGCTAAATTATTATTGTTATTATTAAATGTTTTATTGTTTCACTCGCATGCACTGTTGAAGCTCGGAGCTTAAGTATTTTTCACTGTACCCTGCAATTACACCTGAGACCCTGTGCATGTGAGTAATCTAAATGTGGCATTGGCATTGGTTATTTGGGTCAAGCGGATAGAGGGTATGAAATGTAATTTTGTATTATCAGGGAACAATCATTGTAAAATAAAATATTATTGGTCACATGCGCAGAATACGACAGGTGCAGACTTTACTGTGAAATGTTGACATACGAGCCCATTTCCCATCAAAGCAGAATATTACCAGAGCATCTGCTAAATTACTCAAATGTAAATGTACAGTAAATAAATGGTAGAAATATGACATATGACAAAACACCAAAAAGAAGGTCGGAGGTTAAGACAGGCTTAGGAGATCTTTTACGTTTTCTTATATGAGATAATATTAGTAATTTCACATGACCTTTATGAATTATGAAGCCTTTCTTTGCTTTATGTGCTTTTTTAAATACATGAATGTGAAAAAAAATCACAAGATATGACGTTCGCTGATTAACATTATCTCATAGAGCAAAACGTATAACATCTTCTAAGTCTGCATTTACCAAATACGTTTTCAGCAATTATCAAAAAACCCTACAAAAACGGCATTCATTACCCCATAGGCTGTCGAACGAACCATGGCGGGGTTAGTGCCTACAAAAAGACACCATTACTATTTCTCTATATAGCTGGGGCAGGGAGCTGGCTGACTCCCGAGTGGCGCAGTGGTCTAAGGTACTGCATCGCAGTGCTAGCTGTGCCACTAGAGATCCTCGTTCGAGTCCAGGCTCTGTCGCGACCGGGAGACCCATGGGCGCGCACAATTCATCCAGCGTCGTCCAAGGTAGGGGAGGGTTTGGCCAGCAGGGATGTGGGTTCGTTTCCCGCGGGGGGGCAGTATGAAAAAAACAAGTATGCTTTCACTAACTGTAAGTCGCTCTGGATAAAATGACTAAAATGTAGTGGTGCCCCCTGGTGGCCTTGCCTGTGGTTGGGCCCTCTCTCCAGTGGTCAGCCCCCACTCCCTGGGTTGGCCCATTCCTTTCTGGCAGTCCATCCCATCCCTTTTCCTGGTGCAGGGAGGATGTAGTGGCGCCACCTGGTGGTCGGGGGCAGGGGATCGGCCCCCCACTCCCTGGGTTGGCCCACCCCTTTCTGGCCCTCTCCCCCCCTTTCTCTGGAGCTGGGTGGATGTAGTGAAGCCCCCAGTAGCCCTGGGCGGGGGTCGGCCCCCCTCCCTGGGTTGGCCTCAGCTCTCTCTGGCCCTCACCCCCGATATCCCTGGTGCAGGGAGCTGGCTGGATGTACTGGTGCCCCCTGGTGTCCATGGGCAGGGGTAGGCACCCTTCTCCGGGGGTCGGGCCCCCCTCCCTGGGTCAGCGTCAGCCCTCTCTGGCCCTCTCCCCCACATCACTGGGGAAGGGAGCTGGCTGGATGTAGTTGCGCCCCCTGGTTGCTTTGGCCAGGGCGTCCCGTCCCTGGGGGTCGGCCTACCCAGTAACTGGAGCGAGACTTTAGACAGTCTCTGGGTTAGAGCGTTAACATCACCTGTAAATGCACACTGGACAGGTGTAATGAACACGTGTAAAAAAATGACCATAGCACGCGTTCTAATCACCTGTAAATGCACACTGAACAGGTGTAATGAACAGGTGTAAAAAAATGCCCATAGCACGCGTTCTAATCACCTGTAAATGCACACTGAACAGGTGTAATGAACACGTGTAAAAAAATGCCCATAGCACGCGTTCTAATCACCTGTAAATGTGTAACAGTGTTGCTTCTGTCCCTCTCCTCGCCCCTACCTGGGCTTGAACCAGGGACCCTCTGCACACATCGACAACAGTCACCCTCGAAGCACCATTACCCGTCGCTACACAAAAGCTGCGGCCCTTGCAGAGCAAGGGAAACAACTACTTCAAGGTCTCAGAACGAGTGGCGTCACCGATTGAAATGATACTAGTACGCACCGCTAACTAGCTAGCCATTTCGCACACTTGTTAAATGCACACTGGACAGGTGTGAAGAACACATGTAAAAATGACTTTTGACACTTGATAAAAGCATGTGAAAAAGGATCATAACAGGTGTTCAAATCAACTGTAAACGCACACTGGACAGGTCATGTGTACAAAAAAAGACATTAGACACTTGAAAAAAAGCTAGTGAAAAATTATCATTACAAGTGTTAAGACGTGTTCCGGGGTAAGACGATTTGAACCTTTTGGCTTTCCATAACCCAACGGTTCTGCTGGCTCTGGTGATAGGCTACTCGGAGGGATGCGAGGATGAGAGGAGGACAGACAAAATAGGAAACCGGTGGATGTCCGTGAATAGTAAGTACATTAATGCAAGCGCAAGACTATTGTTAATGCTTTTATATCAGATGAACACACGGAAATGGTAGCCTATAGCCGAATATAAGCCATTCACGTTCATAGTTTTTTTAGTCGCGTCTGTCTCATTTTCTATTGAAACGTCATTGATTTATTGTGATGTTTTTTTATGCCCACGACGACATAGATGCGGTGCCCTGTGTTATCGCGCTGTTATTATAGGCCTGTGGCAATACATCGCTAATACATACAGTATGTCAATACATTGGTAAACAAAAAATTATGACATTTCAGTTTGAATTGTTATGATGTCAGTGTGATTTCAAATCCCTAACAGTCATTTTCATTTTGCACAAAAAACGTCCAAAACATGCCAAATATTAGACATGGAAACAAATCAATTAAGATGACAGTCATGCTACTTTCTGTGTCAGACAGACTTGAGGCCTCTGCATCAAGGGAGACCTTTTATTTAAATCATAAAACAGCAGCTAATAACAACAAGATGCAACTTTCTTATGCATAACAAATGACATGCACAGTTGACATGATTTCTCCATCCTTTCCCCTAGGCAAAACCCCTCAGGCTCCTCAAAAGACTGATATGTCATTGGTCCAATGGGGTGTGACAATGCAGGCGCAGAGGTTGGCCAGGTGAGATCTAAGACTCGCCCACTGTGTGTCCTACTTCTCCTGCAGAGGAAGAGGCATCTGTATAAAAAAAAGACCCCAACAATTCTGCTGAAGCAAATCATCTGAAGTGATTTAAAGAAAATGACGGAAAATCAAGCAAATGGGTGCTGGTAGTGAATGCCTCGTCAAACCACCTCAACCTTCCCCTTGAGAGAGGATTGGACCTCCTGCTGGTTCCTTGACATCTGGCGGATTCTTTTCATAGATCTCACGTATTTGGTACATTGCAATCAACCCCGGGTCTCCTGCTGGCCCACCCACCCATTAGACCAAGAGGACATCCAGGTCTCCTGCTGGCCCACCCACCCATTAGACCAAGAGGACATCCAGGTCTCCTGCTGGCCCACCCACCCATTAGACCAAGAGGACATCCAGGTCTCCTGCTGGCCCACCCACCCATTAGACCAAGAGGACATCCAGGTCTCCTGCTGGCCCACCCACCCATTAGACCAAGAGGACATCCAGGTCTCCTGCTGGCCCACCCACCCATTAGACCAAAGGTCAGAGGGCAACATCAGGGTTAGGGTTACGACATCAGGCCTTACAAGTCTCAGTAAGGGATATCTCTCCAAATCACCTCTGAAACACAGTCCCACCCCCGCGCTACCCCCCGCTGAGAGGGGGAACCTGGTCTGTCTCTGTCCGAGAGGACCCAAGACCCAGAGTTCCACAGTTTGGGTCTCTCCCTCCTCTGTCTCTGTCTGAGGAGAACCGGGTCTGTCCCTCCCCTGCTTAGTAGGGGGAACAAGAGGAGGCACCATGGGGTGTGGCGGCAGCAGGACTGATGCTCTGGAGCCCAGGTACCTGGATAGCTGGACCAAGGAGACAGAGTCTACCTGGCTGACCAGTACAGACAACGACATCCCCCTCTCCTCAATACAGAGTATCGATATCCCTTCTGAGAACTCATCTGAAAGCTTAGTCTCTGAGAAAAACATCACCCCTGGTAAGAGAACCTACCTGGTTTGGCTTTAGGCTGCATCTGAAATGCCATTCTATTTGCTATATAGATCTCTGGTCCGAAGCAGGGCACTGTGTAGGGCACACGTGTCAAACTCATTCCACGGAGGGCCGAGTGTCTGCAGGTTTTCACTCCTCCCTTGTACTTGATTGATGAATTAAGGTCACTGATTATTAAGGACCTCCCCTCACCTGGTTGTCTAGGTCACTGATTAGCAAGGAACTCCCCTCACCTGGTTGTCTAGGTCACTGATTAGCAAGGAACTCCCCTCACCTGGTTGTCTAGGTCACTGATTATTAAGGACCTCCCCTCACCTGGTTGTCGAGGTCACTGATTATTAAGGAACTCCCCTCACCTGCATTGTCTAGGTCACTGATTAGTAAGGAACTCCCCTCACCTGGTTGTCTAGGTCACTGATTAGTAAGGAACTCCCCTCACCTGGTTGTTTAGGTCACTGATTAGTAAGGAACTCCCCTCACCTGGTTGTCTAGGTCACTGATTATTAAGGACCTCCCCTCACCTGGTTGTCTAGGTCACTGATTATTAAGGACCTCCCCTCACCTGGTTGTCTAGGTCACTGATTAGTAAGGAACTCCCCTCACCTGGTTGTCTAGGTCACTGATTAGTTAGGAACTCCCCTCACCTGGTTGTCTAGGTCACTGATTAGTAAGGAACTCCCCTCACCTGGTTGTTTAGGTCACTGATTAGTAAGGAACTCCCCTCACCTGGTTGTCTAGGTCACTGATTACTAAGGACCTCCCCTCACCTGGTTGTCTAGGTCACTGATTATTAAGGACCTCCCCTCACCTGGTTGTCTAGGTCACTGATTAGTAAGGAACTCCCCTCACCTGGTTGTCTAGGTCACTGATTAGTTAGGAACTCCCCTCACCTGGTTTTCTAGGTCACTGATTAGTAAGGAACTCCCCTCACCTGGTTGTTTAGGTCACTGATTAGTAAGGAACTCCCCTCATCTGGTTGTTTAGGTCACTGATTATTAAAGACCTCCCCTCACCTGGTTGTCTAGGTCTTAATTGAAAGGAAAAACCTAAAACCAGCAGACACTAGGCCAAATTAATTTGAAGCCAGCAAAGGTTGAAAACATTGCCAAAGGGCCTCTAGTTGCCATGGAAATGCCATGGAAAAGTCTTTTAGTGGCCGCTATAAGGGAGATCCATTATCAACCATTATCATATGTAACAAGAAAGCAATGTTTAGGCTGCATGAATCATTCACTCAGTGCAGATATAACTAACCTATGCATCGAGCACTGGTATTTCAACTAGCTCTCACAGCCTCACATCAGAATTAGACATTCATCCATGTTTTCTCAAACGTTAAATTTAGAAGTTGTTCTAAACGTCAAATTTCAAAGTGTTTAAGGTTAAGTTTAGGCATTAACTCAGAAATCTTAAGTTTAGGCATTAACTCAGAAATCTTAAGTTTAGGCATTAACCCTGAATGGTTAAAGTAAGGGTTAAGGTTTGGGATAGACTTAAAACAAAAATCTAAAAAAACAACTTTCTATTGCTGGAGTTGAACATGCAACCTTTAGCAACTGAGGCAGATGCTTATGCCCATCTGCCATGCCTGCCCACAATGCCCTGGCAATACCGAAACCTACTTGAAGGTAACAGCGCTCACTGTTGCCTCTAGTGGCCGGTTTCCACATCATCTCCCGACATCCTCAGACATGGATGGACGTTCGAATACTGACTTGTATCACATGTGACCTGGCTGGGTATTTATTGAAAATTACTTTTTCTCAGAATAAAATAAATACATGTATGCTGCCCTTTGTATCTCTTGTTTCAGTCGGTGGTAAATCTGTTTGGTGAATCTGTTTGGTGAATCTGTTTGTTGAACCTGTTTTGGTGAACCTGTTTGGTGAACCTGTTTGCCAGTCTGCCATAAGGAGATACAACGCAGACATGAGCGATACAGTAGCCTACGCTTGTGATGGGTTCCTGCTTACAAACACCAGAGAAAAACATTGAATCCACTGGAGTAAAAACGTGTTCTGTTGATGCATCATCCATACCTCTGAGCCTTAAGCAGATCTAGACCTCGGAGCTAGATGTATTCATTTATTCTATTGTATTATTCCCCTCTAATCAGGGACTGATTTTAGACCTGGGACACCAGGTGGGTGCAATTAATTATCAGGTAGAACAGAAAACCAGAAGGCTCCGGACCTGCTAGGGTAAGATTTCAATTCACCTGAGATTCGAGTGTAATCACTGCATACAGAACCCAATCATCACCTCATCACAAGACTACTAGATAAAGGGGGACATTAAAGTTGTTTTCTTCTAGATGCAGATTTCTTTGAAGACGGCCTGCCCGCCCCAGCCCAGGCCTATCTGAAGGTGTGCTCTGACATGTCTGAAGCTGACCTGAACAATGTAAAGCCGAGTGCCCACCCTGCAATACTTCCCGCCCACCACCAGGAGGCGCTGCAGCCCTCACCTGTCACCACAGTACAGAGAAGGAGCGTCCTACTCACTGAGGAAATAGTAAGTCAAGCAACTCTATCCACTGAGGGACTAGCAAGTCAACTCTATCCACTCAGGGAATAGTAAGTTCATGGGTGAATCTCCAAAGTATTTTCCTCAATTCTCTCTCATCTCCTTCTCAAAATGGGAAGCAGTAAGAGCATTGGAGGAGAAGGTCCTTGATCTGATCCACTCCTCTCTTCCCTCTGAAGTTGAAGAGGCAAGGATGAGATTTACCCACAATGTTCAAGCACAAGGCAATGTAATAAAGCATTCTTGTTTCGGTAACACTTGAAGTGTACCTACATAGTCACTTCATAACACATTCATAACCTGTACATACCACATTCATAAGCAATACATTTCATAACTTTTGTCAACAACCACAAATTGATATTTTTTTCGTTATGGCTTGCTTATATAAAGTGTTTTTTTCCTATAATGGTGACTAACCATTCTTTCTTCGGTAACAATTGAAGAGTACCTACATAACACAACACATTCATACCACATATATACCACATTCATACCACATTCATACCACATATATACCACATATATACCACATTCCTACCAAATTCATACCACAAATATACCACATTCATACCACATATATACCACATTCATACACATATATACCACATATACCACATATATACCACATTCATACCACATATATACCACATTCATACCACAAATATACCACATATATAGCACATTCATACCACAAATATACCACATTCATACCATATATATACCACATTCATACCACATACAGTGGGGAGAACAAGTATTTGATACACTGCCAATTTTGCAGGTTTTCCTACTTACAAAGCATGTAGAGGTCTGTAATTTTTATCATAGGTACACTTCAACTGTGAGAGACGGAATCTAAAACAAAAATCCAGAAAATCACATTGTATGATTTTTAAGTAATTAATTTGCATTTTATTGCATGACATAAGTATTTGATACATCACAAAAGCAGAACTTAATATTTGGTACAAAAACCTTTGTTTGCAATTACAGAGATCATACGTTTCCTGTAGGTCTTGACCAGGTTTGCACACACTGCAGCAGGGATTTTGGCCCACTCCTCCATACAGACCTTCTCCAGATCCTTCAGGTTTCGTGGGTGTCGCTGGGCAATACGGACTTTCAGCTCCCTCCAAAGATTTTCTATTGGGTTCAGGTCTGGAGACTGGCTAGGCCACTCCAGGACCTTGAGATGCTTCTTACGGAGCCACTCCTTAGTTGCCCTGGCTGTGTGTTTCGGGTCGTTGTCATGCTGGAAGACCCAGCCACGACCCATCTTCAATGCTCTTACTGAGGGAAGGAGGTTGTTGGCCAAGATCTCGCGATACATGGCCCCATCCATCCTCCCCTCAATACGGTGCAGTTGTCCTGTCCCCTTTGCAGAAAAGCATCCCCAAAGAATGATGTTTCCACCTCCATGCTTCACGGTTGGGATGGGGTTCTTGGGGTTGTACTCATCCTTCTTCTTCCTCCAAACACGGCGAGTGGAGTTCAGACCAAAAAGCTCTATTTTTGTCTCATCAGACCACATGACCTTCTCCCATTCCTCCTCTGGATCATCCAGATGGTCATTGGCAAACTTCAGACGGGCCTGGACATGCGCTGGCTTGAGCAGGGGGACCTTGCGTGCGCTGCAGGATTTTAATCCATGACGACGTAGTGTGTTACTAATGGTTTTCTTTGAGACTGTGGTCCCAGCTCTCTTCAGGTCATTGACCAGGTCCTGCCGTGTAGTTCTGGGCTGATCCCTCACCTTCCTCATGATCATTGATGCCCCACGAGGTGAGATCTTGCATGGAGCCCCAGACCGAGGGTGATTGACTGTCATCTTGAACTTCTTCCATTTTCTAATAATTGCGCCAACAGTTGTTGCCTTCTCACCAAGCTGCTTGCCTATTGTCCTGTAGCCCATCCCAGCCTTGTGCAGGTCTACAATTTTATCCCTGATGTCCTTACACAGCTCTCTGGTCTTGGCCATTGTGGAGAGGTTGGAGTCTGTTTGATTGAGTGTGTGGACAGGTGTATTTTATACAGGTAACAAGTTCAAACAGGTGCAGTTAATACAGGTAATGAGTGGAGAACAGGAGGGCTTCTTAAAGAAAAACTAACAGGTCTGTGAGAGCCGGATTTCTTACTGGTTGGTAGGTGATCAAATACTTATGTCTTGCAATAAAATGCAAATTAATTACTTAAAAATCATACAATGTGATTTTCTGGATTTTTGTTTTAGATTCCGTCTCTCACAGTTGAAGTGTACCTATGATAAAAATTACAGACCTCTACATGCTTTGTAAGTAGGAAAACCTGCAAAATCAGCAGTGTATCAAATACTTGTTCTCCCCACTGTATATACCACATATATACCACATTCATACCACATATATTCCACATATATACCACATTCATAAAGAGTTACCCTTGTTCCCCTCACAGACTAAATGGCAAGACAACAGGATGTCCACTAAGCAGGTAACCATCACAGTGACACAGAGCATCAGACACGTGGACAAGAGTGGGAAGATCAAGGAGAAGTCCCTCACCACCTTCGAGGTCATGAAGCCAGTGGAGGGCCTGCAGGATGTGACTGGAGGACGTTGTAGGAACATTAGGGAATGACGCTGAGGTCTGAGGGGTACAGGACCAAGACGATGACGCAATGTGGTTTGGAAAGGCGATGAACACTGTGAGAAAGACCGTATCACTGAATGGACTTTACTTTGAGGGGGAGAGAGACAATGACATGATTATAGAGATAGAGGTTTGAATCCGTGGCACAACTGGTCCGCTATCTTGCCTGGGACCAGACCTGATAAGCGAGATATCTCTATGGACACTGGTCCGCCATCTTGCCTGGGACCAGACCTGATAAGCGAGATATCTCTATGGACACCGCCATCTTGCCTGGGACCAGACCTGATAAGCGAGATATCTCTATGGACACGACACCAAATTATGTTTGCACGACATTTATGATGAGAGAGTTTGTGACTTTGTCTAAAGAAGATTAATGCTTTTAATAAGCTGGGCTTTGGGACCAAGATGTTTATATATTGAAGACACAACATAAACTAATGTTCCTGAATAGGAAACATGTCTTGAAGTTAGCTAGTTTTGTAATGTTACTGTATATGTTTAGTATTTCTATGGGCAAATCGTTGGGCAGTGTTTGTTTGGTCTTGATGGATAAAAAAAACGTTTTTAGATTACGACGTTTACAAGAAGGTACGTCTTCTAATGAATAGGCACTTTTTGTGAACAAAACTTTATGAACTAGCTAGTGACTTTACGAACTTAATGACTTGATGAACAAGTGACTGAATGGCTTAAGAGGTCATGCTATCAGAGAGACAATCTATTTTCAAACAGATTTATCTGTGAAGTGTGATCATTTAACCCCTTCCTCTAGTGCAGGGATGGGCCTGCTTTTGAAGGCCCTCAGATAAATTCCCTCCCCTGATCAGACAGTTTTAGACGGAAACACTGTGTAGCAGACGTTGGTGAAATACATATTTTTTCATCTTCATTTAATTTATACATATTTATTTCAAATTCAATTGAAACACAATGAAGCTGTTGGCAATGGCTTAGGATTTCCTTGGTTTAAACAATACACAATGAATCTGATTGGTTAGAGATAAGTTTAAACAAAACGCAATTAATCTGATTGGTTACAGATACGTTTTAACAATACACAATTAATCTGATTGGTTACAGATACGTTTAAACAATACACAATTGATCTGATTGGTCACAGATACGTTTAAACAATACACAATTGATCTGATTGGTCACAGATACGTTTAAACAATACACAATTGATCTGATTGGTCACAGATACGTTTAAACAATACACAATTGATCTGATTGGTCACAGATACGTTTAAACAATACACAATTGATCTGATTGGTCACAGATACATTTAAACAATACACAATTGATCTGATTGGTTACAGATACGTTAAACAATACACAATTGATCTGATTGGTTACAGATACGTTTAAACAATACACAATTGATCTGATTGGTCACAGATACGTTTAAACAATACACAATTGATCTGATTGGCAGATAAGAACAAAGGGGTTAAAAATCAGACTTATATTCAATATTGGTTGTAATATTGGTGAGTGACTAAGCAGAATTTCGATGGTTCTTCACTAAATGACATATGTGCCTCAGTGTGATTATCTTGGTACCTATTTGTACTTTTTAACGTAACAGAACGTGTAGTACACATTGTCAGGTCGTTCTGGGTTAACTCTTTGGTTCAAGTTTATCTATATGGAAAGTGTACATTTGTACTGACAATAAATCAAGAGATAGGACGAGGTACTTCTTTGTAGTTTCAGGGACTTCTTTGTAGTTTCATTTCCTTTTTTTTAAGTCACTTCATAGAAGTCTTGAAATGTTTGTACCATCTGCAGACAATTTTGGTTGGAAGAATATCCACTGAAAGATTGTCCACTGGAAGATTATCCACTGAAATATTGTCCACTGAAAGACTATCCACTGGAAGAATGTCCACTGGAAGAATGTCCACTAGAAGAATGTCCACTGGAAGATTATCCACTGGAAGATTATCCACTGGAAGATTATCCACTGTGCACAATGTTGAAGTACATTCCAGCGCATAAACATTTGGACATTACCGGGATCATAAAGTCGGATTTTGAAGAATAAACTTTAAAAAAGAGACACATGCAAGTAATGGCATCAGTTGACAAAACATGTAAACGTTTATCTAGTCTAGATGGATAATCCTGGTGGATTGTGTAGAAATTATTAGAAAACCTTAGCGTCTGTTTGTGTGTGACAACCTGACTGACTGACTTGACTGACTTGACTGACTACCTGACTGACTACCTGACTGACTGACTAACTGACTTGACTGACTACCTGACTGACTACCTGACTGACTGACTAACTGACTAACTGACTACCTGACTAACTACCTGACTGACTGACTAACTGACTTGACTGACTACCTGACTGACTGACTAACTGACTACCTTACTGACTACCTGACTGACTGACTAACTGACTACCTGACTGACTGACTAACTGACTACCTGACTGACTGACTGACTAACTGACTACCTGACTGACTACCTGACTGACTAACTGACTACCTGACTGACTGACTTGACTGACTACCTGACTGACTGACTACCTGACTGACTGACTAACTGACTACCTGACTGACTGACTAACTGACTACCTGACTGACTGACTAACTGACTACCTGACTGACTGACTAACTGACTACCTGACTGACTGACTAACTGACTACCTGACTGACTAACTGACTACCTGACTGACTGACTGACTACCTGACTACCTGACTGACTGACTAACTGACTTGACTGACTACCTGACTGACTGACTACCTGACTGACTGACTAACTGACTACCAGACTGACTGACTAACTGACTTGACTGACTACCTGACTGACTGACTACCTGACTGACTGACTAACTGACTACCTGACTGACTGACTAACTGACTACCTGACTGACTGACTAACTGACTACCTGACTGACTGACTAACTGACTACCAGACTGACTACCTGACTACCTGACTGACTGGGGATCACCCAGGCTGATCTGCCTCTGTGCCGACTCCAACGAATATGAGAAGAGGAGATTGACCAATGTAAATGACATTGATGTGTGTGTATGTGTGTGTGTGTTGTGTGTGTGTGTGTGTGTTGTGTGTGTTATGTACGTGGTCTCCCATACTGAAACAATATTGAGTAAGGGGGCAGACAGGACAGGACCGGACCTGACAGAGACCACCCACCACAGAGTAGTTTAACATCAATATTTCTCTTTGTTCAGCAGGACATTGATCTACCGTGAACTGAGATGGGCACTCTGGTTGAGTCCCTACCCTATGCCCTATCTATTATATGTATTGCACTAGGGCTCTATAGTAGTAGATACACTGACTGTACAAAACATTAGGAACACCTTCCTAATATTGAGTTGCAACCCAACCCTCCACAAAGTGTTGAAAGCGTTCCACAGGGACGCTGGCTCATGTTGACTCCAATGCTTCCCACAGTTTCAAGTTGGCTGGATGTCCTTTGGGTGGTGGACCATTCTTGATACACACGGGAAACTGTTGAGTGTGAAAAACCCAGCAGCGTTGCAGTTCTTGACACACTCAAACCGGTGCGCCTGGCACCTACTACCATACTCCGTTCAAAGGCACTTAAATATTTTGTCTTGCCCATTCACCCTCTGAATGGCACACATGCACAATCCATGTCTCAATTGTCTCGAGGCTTAAAAAATCATTCTTTAACCTGTCTCCTCCACTTCATCTACACTGATTGAAGTGGATTTAACAAGTGACATCAATATGGGATCATAGCTTTCACCTGGATTCACCTGGTCAGTCTATGTCATGGAAAGAGCAGGTGTTCCTAATGTTTTGTTCTCTCAGTGTATGTAGTGCACTATATAGGGAGTAGGGTACCATTTGACTCTATAGACGAACGTTCACAACAGGCCAGCACTTATTTCACAATGCCTGTGTGTGTGTGTGAAAGCCAGTGTGAGGAAACAGCTTGGCCTCTGTCTGTACACAGATTCATGGAAGATAGTAAGGAAAGAAATGCTATGATTGAAAGAAAACACCTCATCGATTAACATGTAAGGTGGACTGGTCCTTACCTGAGCCGTGTGTGGTATTTCTGGTGTCAGTGAGTCCGTACTGGGCTCTGATGGTTAAGGTGTAGTGTACCAGGAAACACATCAGTTATCTGGCCAGGACGTGTGTTATCTCCAGGGGGTTATGGTGTTCCTCTCTGGCCAGGACGTGTGTTATCTCCAGGGGGTTATGGCGTCCTCTCTGGCCAGGACGTGTGTTATCTCCAGGGGGTTATGGTGTTCCTCTCTGGCCAGGACGTGTGTTATCTCCAGGGGGTTATGGCGTCCTCTCTGGCCAGGACGTGTGTTATCTCCAGGGGGTTATGGCGTCCTCTCTGGCCAGGACGTGTGTTATCTCCAGGGGGTTATGGCGTCCTCTCTGGCCAGGACGTACGCTCGCATCGGACCACTGGGTAGGGGGAACAACAGAGGACAGAAAACGTGAAAACTAGTTTCACACAATCTGGCGCCTGATGGTCTCAAACGCTTCGCTTTGTAAATAATATAATTGAACTACAGGTCAAAGTGTGGTATTTGCTAGTATGTTCCTATGATTAAAACCTGGTAAATGACCTGATCTAGATCCACTCGGAGACATCCTACTGAAAAGGCCCACAGTACACAAAAACACCTCATATTATAGAAGACAACCCACCAGACAAGGAAAAGACAGTCTAACCTAAACAAATAAAACCTTGAATGTTTATGCTAAACAAAACAGACTCCCTGCTGTTCCGTGACGTCTTCACCACCAATCCAACTACGCTTTCAGGAGCGGATTGGAAAAAAAGGCCCCAGGACCGGTTACCGCGGCAACCACCAACCGCTAATTCCTTCCCCCCCTGCTGTTTGCTGCCGCTAACACAGGATGATGTGTTCCAAATGGTCCCCTATTCCCTTTGAAGAGCCTTATGGGCCTTGGTCAGAAGTAATGCACTGCAGTAGAATGAAGTGTAAAAACACCTATAGAAGCCATAGGGGTTCTCTGCATGGGGGTCTATCGTCCAATTAGAAATTAATGTAATAATAGGGAATTCCCCTCGACCACTCCCACAAATTGGAGAAAACAAACATTCTTTCCCGTCAATTTTTTTATTATAAAGACATAACAAAACATGCCGAAAAGCAGACCCCTCAACCTTTTCCACATTTTGTTTGTCACGGATTCTGCCGAGGCTGCCCCCTCCTTGCTCGGGCAGGCTTCGGCGTTCGTCGTCACCGGAATACTAGCTGCTGCCGATCTATGTTCTATGTTTCTACAGTATGTTGCACCTGTTGTCTGATTGTTACACACCTGTTGCCCATTATTGTAATCACGCCTTCCCTATTTAACCCAGTGGCTCCCAATGTGTTTTGTGCGTGGTTGTTTTTCGTTTCGTGTGTCGTTGGTGAGCGGGTTAGTTCCTCCCTGTGTGGAGGTATTTCTGTGTTGTATTTCTTTACTCTTTTCAGTAAAGTACGTTTCTTCGAGTTCTGTGTCCTGCGCCTGACTTCAATCCACCGCATTATACTGACACTCGTGACAGAACCACGCACCATTTATGGAGTCAGCAGGTACAGCCAGTCAGTCCGAATCGATGGAGGAACGATTTCAACAACAGGAGAGTATCATCCAGGCTCTCGGCGCCGCCATGGAGAGGGTGATGAATACTATGGACCGATGGGAGAGAGGTGGCCTTCCCACACCTCCTCCAACCACTCTACCACCCACACCACTGTCCACCCCTTCGCCACCTGGGCCCAGTGGGATTCGGCTCTCGCTCCCGAGGGCATATGACGGTACACCAGCCAGGTGTCAGGGTTTCCTTCTCCAGGTAGAGCTCTACCTGGCAACCATTCACCCGGCGCCCTCGGGCTACGAGAGCGTGTCCGCCCTCATCTCCTGTCTGTCGAGGAAGGCGGTCGAATGGGCCAACGCCGAGTGGGGAGGAGTTGACGCTGCATCGGTCCGCTACGAGGATTTCACCCGCCGCTTCCGGGCGGTATTCGATCATCCCCCGGAGGGGAGAGCGGCGGGCGAGCATCTGTTCCACCTACAACAGGAAAGGAGGAGCGCCCAGGATTTTGCGCTGGAGTTCAGGACGTTGGCAGCCAGTGCCGGATGGAATGAGAGGGCCCTGATCGACCACTATCGGTGCAGCCTAAGGGAGGACGTTCGGCGGGAACTGGCTGGATAACCTGTTGGAGACTCGCGGACGTTCTGATCAGGGCCCATTCATTCCATCCCCCAGCACCTCCGACTCTACCCCCATGGAGCTCGGAGGTGCTGCGCTTAGGGAGACCAGGAGAGGGGCCGTCCCCTGCACCAACTGTGGCCGCAGAGGACACACTGAGGGCCGGTGCTGGGGAGGGTTCCCAGGGAGTCGAGGCAGTAAGCAGAGCACTGGTCGACCATCTCAGGTGAGTAGGCACCCGACTCACCCAGAGCTCCCTGTTGGTCAGAGGTTTATAGAGGTTGTGTTTACTGAGTTTTCTCCTCATTCCCAGCATAAGGCACTAGTAGATTCAAGCACAGCTGGGAATTTTATTGATCGTCAATATTCTCATAGGTTAGGGATTCCTACTGTTCGTGTTGATGTGCCCTTCCCTGTCCACGCATTAGATAGTCGCCCGCAAGGGTCAGGTCTAATCAGGGAGGTTACCGCACCACTCTTAATGAGGACGCAGGGGGGTCATGAGGAGAGGATTAGTCTTTATCTGATTGATTCTCCTGCGTATCCTGTGGTGTTGGGACTTCCCTGGTTAACCACTCATGATCCCACTATTTCCTGGCAACAGAGGGCTCTCAAGGGATGGTCCAGTCAGTGCTCAGGGAGGTGTGTAGGGGTTTCCTTGGGGGCTACTATGGTGGAGAGTCCAAACCAGGTCTCCACAGTGCACATTCCTTCTGAGTATGCCGATTTGGCTATCGCCTTCAGTAAGAAGAGGGCGACTAAATTACCACCCCATCGTCCGAGGGATTGTGCAATAAATCTCCAGGTAGGTGCTGCACTTCCCCGGAGTCACGTGTATCCTCTGTCACAGGCGGAGAAGGCGGCTATGGAAACATATGTCTCAGAATCTCTGAGACAGGGATACATTCGGCCTTCCACTTCACCTGTTTCCTCAAGTTTCTTTTTCGTAAAGAAGAAGGATGGTGGGTTACGCCCGTGCATTGATTACCATGGGCTTAATCAGATCACTGTCAAGTACAGCTATCCCTTACCTACAATAGCATGTATGACGGAATCACTGCACGGGGCACGCTTCTTCACGAAATTGGATCTCAGGAGCGCGTATAATCTGGTGCGTATTCGGGAGGGAGATGAGTGGAAGACGGCTTTCAGCACTACCTCAGGACACTATGAGTACCTCATCATGCCATACGGGTTGATGAATGCTCCATCAGTCTTCCAGGCCTTTGTCGATGAGATTTTCAGGGATCTGCACGGACAGGGTGTAGTGGTGTATATTGATGACATTCTCATATACTCCGCTACACGGGCCGAGCATGTGTCCCTGGTGCGTAAAGTACTTGGACGACTGTTGAAGCATGACCTGTATGCCAAGGCGGAGAAATGCCTGTTCTTTCAGGACTCCATCTCCTTCCTAGGGTACCACATGTCCGCGTCTGGGGTGAAGATGGAAAGTGACCGCATTTCGGCCGTGCGTAATTGGCCGACTCCAACCACGGTGAAGGAGGTGCAGCAATTTTTGGGATTTGCCAATTACTACCGGAGTTTTATCCGGGGCTTTGGTCAGGTAGCGGCTCCCATTACCTCGTTGCTGAAGGGGGGACCGGTGCGTCTGCGGTGGTCAGCGGAGGCGGAAAGGGCGTTCAATCATCTGAAGAACCTGTTTACCTCGGCTCCAATGCTGGCTCATCCGGATCCCTCCTTGGCCTTCACGGTTGAGGTGGACGCGTCGGAGGCTGGGATAGGTGCTGTACTTTCCCAGCGCTCGGGCGCACCACCCAAGCTCCGCCCCTGTGCGTTCTTTTCAAAGAAGCTCAGTCCGGCTGAGCGCAACTATGATGTGGGGGACCGGGAGCTGTTGGCCGTGGTCCAAGCCCTGAAAACGTGGAGACATTGGCTTGAGGGGGCTAACCACCCTTTTCTCAATTTGACTGACCATCGCAATCTGGAGTACATCCGGGCGGCGAAGAGATTAAACCCTCGCCAGGCAAGGTAGTCAATGTTTCTCACCCGGTTTTGTTTCACCCTTTTGTACAGGTCAGGTTCCCAGAACGCTAAGGCAGATGCTCTGTCCCGACTGTATGACACGGAGGAGAGTTCCGTGGAGCCCACTCCCATACTTCCGGCGTCGTGTCTGGGGGCACCGGTGGTGTGGGAGGTGGACGCGGACAGCGAGCGGGCGTTACGTAACGAACCCACTCCTCCCCAGTGTCCAGAGGGTCGTGTGTACGTCCCGCTGGAGGTCCACGATTATTTGATCTATTGGGCTCACACGTCACCCTCTTCTGGTCTTCCTTGTATCGGTCGGACAGTGCACTGTCTTAGTGGGAAGTACTGGTGGCCCACCTTAGCTAAGGACGTGAGGGTTTATGTTTCTTCCTGCTCGGTGTGCGCCCAGTGTAAGGCTCCTAGACACCTGCCCAGAGGGAAATTGCAACCCCTACCCTTTCCACAACGACCGTGGTCCCACCTATCATTGGATTTCGTGACGGATCTTCCCCCCTCACAAGGGAATACCACGATCCTGGTCGTTGTGGATCAGTTTTCTAAGTCCTGCTGCCTCATTCCTCTGCCCGGTCTCCCTACGGCCCTACAGACTGCTGAGGCCCTATTTACACACGTCTTCCGGCACTATGGGATACCTGAGGATATAGTGTCTGATCGGGGTTCCCAGTTCACCTTGAGGGTTTGGAGGGCATTCATGGAACGTCTGGTAGTCTTGGTCAGCCTGACCTCAGGGTTTCACCCCGAAAGTAACGGGCAGGTGGAGAGAGTCAACCAGGAGGTGGGTAGGTTTCTGAGGTCGTATTGCCAGGACCGGCGGGGGTAGTGGTCGGTTTTCCTCCCCTGGGCAGAGATGGCCCAAAACTCCCTCCGCCACTCCTCCACTAACCTTACTCCATTCCAGTGTGTATTAGGTTATCAGCCGGTTCTGGCACCTTGGCATCAGAGCCAGATCGAGGCACCTGCGGTGGATGAATGGTTTCGGCGCTCGCAGGAGACCTGGAACGCTGCCCATGTGCGCCTGCAGCGGGCCATCGGGCGGCAGAAGGCGAGCGCCGAGCGCCACCGCAGTGAGGCTCCGGTGTATGCACCGGGGGACCGGGTCTGGCTCTCGACCCGAAACCTGCCCCTTCGCCTGCCCTGCAGGAAGCTGGGTCGGCGGTTTGTGGGGCCATTCAAAGTCCTGAGGAGATTGAACGAGGTATGTTATAGGTTACAGCTTCCTCCTGAGTATCGTATTAACCCCTCGTTCCATGTGTCTCTCCTCAGGCCGGTGGTAGCTGGTCCACTCCAGGAGTCTGAGATATGGGAGGTTCCTCCGCCCCCACTGGACATCGAGGGGGCACCGGCGTACTCGGTCCGTTCCATCTTAGATTCGAGGCATCGGGTGGGAGGCCTGCAGTATCTCGGGAGTGGGAGGGGTACGGTCCGGAGGAGCGGTGCTGGGTCCCTAGGAGGGACATCCTCGATCCCTCCATGTTGAGGGATTTCCACCTTAGTCATCCGACTCGCCCCGCGCCGCGTCCTCCTGGCCGTCCCCGAGGCCGGTGTCGACGCATGGCTGGAGCCGCGCGTCAGTGGGGGGGTAATGTCATGGATTCTGCCGAGGCTGCCCCTCCTCCTTGCTCGGGCAGGCTTCGGCGTTCGTCGTCACCGGAATACTAGCTGCTGCCGATCTATGTTCTATGTTTCTATGTTGCACCTGTTGTCTATTGTTACACACCTGTTGCCCATTATTGTAATCACGCCTTCCCTATTTAACCCAGTGGCTCCCAATGTGTTTTGTGCGTGGTTGTTTTTCGTTTCGTGTGTCATTGGTGAGCGGGTTAGTTCCTCCCTGTGTGGAGGTATTTCTGTGTTGTATTTCTTTACTCTTTTCAGTAAAGTACGTTTCTTCGAGTTCTGTGTCCTGCGCCTGACTTCAATCCACCGCATTACACTGACACTCGTGACATTGTTATATTACAGCCGTATTTTCAATCAATCTACACACAATACCCCATAATGACAAAGCAAAAACAGGTTTTTAGAAATGTTTGCTAATTTCTTAAAAATAAAAAACAGATACCTTATTTACATAAGTATTCAGACCCTTTGCTATGAGACTCGAAATTGAGCTCAGGTGCATCCTGTTTCCATTGATCATCCTTGAGATGTTTCCACAACTTGATTGGAGTCCACCTGTGGTAAATTCAATTGATTGGACATGATTTGGAAAGGCACACACCTGTCTATATAAGGCCCCACAGTTGACAATGCATGTCAGAGCAAAAACCAAGCCATGAGGTCTAAGGAATTGTCCGTAGAGCTCCGAGACAGGATTGTGTCGAGGCACAGATCTGGGGAAGGGTACCAAAAACTGTCTGCAGCATTGAAGGTCCCCAAGAACACAGTGGCCTCCATCATTCTTAAATGGAAGAAGTTTGGAACCACCAAGACTCTTCCTAGAGCTGGCCGACCGGGCCAAACTGAGCCATCGGGGGAGAAGGGACTTGGTCAGGGAGGTGACCAAGAACCCGATGGTCACTCTGACAGAGCTCTAGAGTTCCTTTGTGGAGACGGGAGAACCTTCCAGAAGGACAACCATCTCTGCAGTACTCCACCAATCAGGCCTTTATGGTAGAGTGGCCAGACGGAAGCCACTCCTCAGTAAAAGGCACATGACAGCCCGTTCGAGTTTGCCAAAAGGCACCTAAAGACCCTCAGACCATGAGAAACAAGATTCTCTGGTCTGATGAAACCAAGATTGAACACTTTGGCCTGAATGCCAAGCATCACGTCTGGAAGAAACCTGCCACCATCCCTACGGTGACGCATGGTGGTGGCAGCATCATGTTGTGGGGATGTTTTTCAGTGGCAGGGACTGGGAGACTAGTCAGGATCGAGGCAAAGATGAACGGAGCAAAGTACAGAGATATCCTTGATGAAAACCGGACAACGACCCTAAGCACACAGCCAAGACAACGCAGGAGTGGCTTCGGGACAAGTCTCTGAATGTCCTTGAGTGGCCCAGCCAGAGCCCAGACTTGAACCCGATTGAACATCTCTGGAGAGAGCAGAAAATAGCTGTGCAGCAACGCCCCCCATCCAACCTGACAGAGCTTGAGAGGATCTGCAGAGAAGAATGGGAGAAACTCCCCAAATACAGGTGTGCCAAGCTTGTAGCATCATACCCAAGAAGACTCAAGGCTGTAATTGCTGCCAAAGGTGCTTCAACAAAATACTGAGTAAAGGGTCTCAATACTTATGTAAATGTGATATTTCAGTTTTTTTTTTTTTTTATAAATTAGCAAACATTTCTAAAAATCTGTTTTTGCTTTGTCATTATGGGGTATTGTGTGTAGATTGATGAGGAAAAAAAACAATTTAACCAATTTTAGAATATGGCTGTAACCTAACAAAATGTGAAAAAGTCAAAGGGTCTGAATACTAACCAGGTCAAAAATCCTGACCTACGGTTCACAATCCTCCCACGTAGGGAAATAGAGCCCTGTGGTTCAGGGCTGGCTACAGGTAGCTACGTGTGTGGAAAACATTTCATCACAGGTAAGACATTTAACTTGTTTAGCACAGTCCGTTTGTAATTCCACTCACTACTTGTAGCTGTATTGTCCGTTTGTTTGTGTTGTTGGTCTTGTGGTCCTAGGACCGTCATGAAAAGGGGCCTGAGGGAAGCCCTACAATATTACGTTTTCCTAAGTAGTGAGAACGCTCAGGAGCAGGCAATGTTGAAAAGTAATCTTTAGACATGTTGTACTTTTCTTAAACGTCGTTTTGTAATTGTCTAAAACAAGCCGACAACAAGAAAATTGAAGATTGAAAAAGGTCAAGTTTCTGCTGTGAGCCAATGGGGTAACCTAGGTAACCACAGATTGTTTTCCCCACAGGCGGGCAGGGCCGTGACGTTCTATCTAATACCGATTGGGACTATAGAAGACCTCACAATGGCTCCCCAGGCCTCCAGGCCCAGTCCTGAATGAGGTGGGCTGACGACAACAGACACCCCAAAGAGCGGCTTCAAAGACTGGAGGATGGAAGTGGTTCATATGGGGCTCTCAGGGGATGCTTAGTAAGGACAAGGACGTTTCAACACATGCTTTTCTACTCACGTTCATTTAAAGCAACAGTACTTCAGTTTACATCCTTTGATTCTCACATTTATAGTGCTGAGATACTAAGGCTGTGTTCACGTAGGCATCCCAATGTTGATACTTTTTCCACTCGTTGGTCTTTAGATCAATAAGTTATTTTGCCAATAATTGGGATAAAGACCAGGGTTCAGCAGGACACTTTGGCCAACGTTCAGATATACATGTAGAAATGATATAAAAACAACACACCTCTCTGGTATATAGAATAAGGACTCTAGTAGGTCAGCTCTAGTTCTATCTACAGCTCTAGTTCTATCTACAGCTCTAGTTCTATCTGCAGCTCTAGTTCTATCTGCAGCTCTAGGTCTATCTACAGCTCTAGTTCTATCTACAGCTCTAGTTCTATCTGCAGCTCTAGTTCTATCTACAGCTCTAGTTCTATCTACAGCTCTAGTTCTATCTGCAGCTCTAGTTCTATCTACAGCTCTAGTTCTATCTGCAGCTCTAGTTCTATCTGAAGCTCTAGTTCTATCTGCAGCTCTAGTCATGTCTATCTGCAGCTCTAGTTCTATCTACAGCTCTAGTTCTATCTACAGCTCTAGTTCTATCTGCAGCTCTAGTTCTATCTACAGCTCTATTTCTATCTGCAGCTCTAGTCATGTCTATCTGCAGCTCTAGTTCTATCTACAGCTCTAGTTCTATCTACAGCTCTAGTTCTATCTACAGCTCTAGTTCTAACTACAGCTCTAGTTCTATCTGCAGCTCTAGTTCTATCTACAGCTCTAGTCATGTCTATCTGCAGCTCTAGTTCTATCTACAGCTCTAGTTCTATCTACAGCTCTAGTTCTATCTGCAGCTCTAGTCATGTCTATCTGTAGCTCTAGTTCTATCTACAGCTCTAGTTCTATCTACAGCTCTAGTTCTATCTGCAGCTCTAGTTCTATCTACAGCTCTAGTTCTATCTGCAGCTCTAGTTCTATCTGCAGCTCTAGTTCTATCTGCAGCTCTAGTCATGTCTATCTGCAGCTCTAGTTCTATCTACAGCTCTAGTTCTATCTACAGCTCTAGTCATGTCTATCTGTAGCTCTAGTTCTATCTGCAGCTCTAGTCATGTCTATCTGCAGCTCTAGTTCTATCTGCAGCTCTAGTTCTATCTACAGCTCTAGTTCTATCTACAGCTCTAGTCATGTCTATCTGCAGCTCTAGTTCTATCTACAGCTCTAGTTCTATCTACAGCTCTAGTCATGTCTATCTGCAGCTCTAGTCATGTCTATCTGCAGCTCTAGTCATGTCTATCTGCAGCTCTAGTTCTATCTGCAGCTCTAGTTCTATCTACAGCTCTAGTTCTATCTGCAGCTCTAGTCATGTCTATCTGCAGCTCTAGTTCTATCTACAGCTCTAGTTCTATCTGCAGCTCTAGTTCTATCTACAGCTCTAGTTCTATCTGCAGCTCTAGTTCTATCTGCAGCTCTAGTTCTATCTACAGCTCTAGTTCTATCTGAAGCTCTAGTTCTATCTACAGCTCTAGTTCTATCTGCAGCTCTAGTCATGTCTATCTGCAGCTCTAGTTCTATCTGCAGCTCTAGTTCTATCTACAGCTCTAGGTCTATCTACAGCTCTAGTCATGTCTATCTACAGCTCTAGTTCTATCTACAGCTCTAGTTCCATCTGCAGCTCTAGTTCTATCTACAGCTCTAGTTCTATCTACAGCTCTAGTCATGTCTATCTGTAGCTCTAGTCATGTCTATCTGCAGCTCTAGTTCTATCTGCAGCTCTAGTTCTATCTGCAGCTCTAGTTCTATCTGCAGCTCTAGTTCTATCTACAGCTCTAGTTCTATCTGCAGCTCTAGTTCTATCTACAGCTCTAGTTCTATCTACAGCTATAGTTCTATCTGCAGCTCTAGTTCTATCTGCAGCTCTAGTCATGTCTATCTGCAGCTCTAGTCATGTCTATCTGCAGCTCTAGTCATGTCTATCTGCAGCTCTAGTTCTATCTGCAGCTCTAGTTCTATCTACAGCTCTAGTTCTATCTGCAGCTCTAGTCATGTCTATCTGCAGCTCTAGTCATGTCTATCTGCAGCTCTAGTTTTATCTGCAGCTCTAGTTCTATCTACAGCTCTAGTTCTATCTGCAGCTCTAGTTCTATCTGCAGCTCTAGTTCTATCTGCAGCTCTAGTCATGTCTATCTGCAGCTCTAGTCATGTCTATCTACAGCTCTAGTTCTATCTGCAGCTCTAGTTCTATCTACAGCTCTAGTCATGTCTATCTACAGCTCTAGTTCTATCTACAGCTCTAGTTCTATCTGCAGCTCTAGTTATATCTGTAGCTCTAGTCATGTCTATCTGCAGCTATAATTCTATCTGCAGCTCTAGTTCTATCTGCAGCTCTAGTCATGTCTATCTGCAGCTCTAGTCATGTCTATCTGCAGCTCTAGTCATGTCTATCTGCAGCTCTAGTTCTATCTGCAGCTATAGTTCTATCTGCAGCTATAGTTCTATCTACAGCTCTAGTCATGTCTATCTGCAGCTCTAGTTCTATCTGCAGCTCTAGTCATGTCTATCTGCAGCTCTAGTCATGTCTATCTGCAGCTCTAGTTCTATCTGCAGCTCTAGTTCTATCTACAGCTCTAGTTCTATCTACAGCTCTAGTCATGTCTATCTGCAGCTCTAGTCATGTCTATCTGCAGCTCTAGTTCTATCTGCAGCTCTAGTTCTATCTGCAGCTATAGTTCTATCTACAGCTCTAGTCATGTCTATCTGCAGCTCTAGTTCTATCTACAGCTCTAGTTCTATCTGCATCTCTAGTTCTATCTACAGCTCTAGTCATGTCTATCCGCAGCTCTAGTCATGTCTATCTGCAGCTCTAGTTCTATCTACAGCTCTAGTTCTATCTGCAGCTCTAGTCATGTCTATCTGCAGCTCTAGTTCTATCTGCAGCTCTAGTTCTATCTACAGCTCTAGTTCTATCTGCAGCTCTAGTTCTATCTACAGCTCTAGTTCTATCTGCAGCTCTAGTTCTATCTGCAGCTCTAGTTCTATCTACAGCTCTAGTTCTATCTGCAGCTCTAGTTCTATCTACAGCTCTAGTTCTATCTGCAGCTCTAGTCATGTCTATCTGCAGCTCTAGTTCTATCTGCAGCTCTAGTTCTATCTACAGCTCTAGTTCTATCTATAGCTCTAGTTCTATCTGCAGCTCTAGTTCTATCTACAGCTCTAGTCATGTCTATCTACAGCGCTAGTTCTATCTACAGCTCTAGTTCTATCTACAGCTCTAGTTCTATCTACAGCTCTAGTCATGTCTATCTGTAGCTCTAGTCATGTCTATCTGCAGCTCTAGTTCTATCTACAGCTCTAGTTCTATCTACAGCTCTAGTCATGTCTATCTGCAGCTCTAGACATGTTTATCTGCAGCTCTAGTTCTATCTGCAGCTCTAGTTATATCTACAGCTCTAGTCATGTCTATCTGTAGCTCTAGTCATGTCTATCTGCAGCTCTAGTTATGTCTATCTGTAGCTCTAGTTCTTTCTTCAGCTCTAGTTCTATCTGCAGCTCTAGTCATGTCTATCTGCAGCTCTAGTTCTATCTGCAGCTCTAGTTCTATCTGCAGCTCTAGTCATGTCTATCTGCAGCTCTAGTTCTATCTACAGCTCTAGTTCTATCTGCAGCTCTAGTTCTATCTACAGCTCTAGTCATGTCTATCTGCAGCTCTAGATCTATCTGCAGCTCTAGTTCTATCTGCAGCTCTAGTCATGTCTATCTGCAGCTCTAGTTCTATCTGCAGCTCTAGTTCTATCTGCAGCTCTAGTCATGTCTATCTGCAGCTCTAGTTCTATCTGCAGCTCTAGTCATGTCTATCTGCAGCTCTAGTCATGTCTATCTACAGCTCTAGTTCTATCTATAGCTCTAGTTCTATCTGCAGCTCTAGTTCTATCTACAGCTCTAGTCATGTCTATCTACAGCTCTAGTTCTATCTACAGCTCTAGTTCTATCTACAGCTCTAGTTCTATCTACAGCTCTAGTCATGTCTATCTGTAGCTCTAGTCATGTCTATCTGCAGCTCTAGTTCTATCTACAGCTCTAGTTCTATCTACAGCTCTAGTCATGTCTATCTGTAGCTCTAGTCATGTCTATCTGCAGCTCTAGACATGTTTATCTGCAGCTCTAGTTCTATCTGCAGCTCTAGTTATATCTACAGCTCTAGTCATGTCTATCTGTAGCTCTACTCATGTCTATCTGTAGCTCTAGTCATGTCTATCTGCAGCTCTAGTTCTATCTACAGCTCTAGTTCTATCTGCAGCTCTAGTCATGTCTATCTGCAGCTCTAGTCATGTCTATCTACAGCTCTAGTTCTATCTATAGCTCTAGTTCTATCTGCAGCTCTAGTTCTATCTACAGCTCTAGTCATGTCTATCTGCAGCTCTAGATCTATCTGCAGCTCTAGTTCTATCTGCAGCTCTAGTCATGTCTATCTGCAGCTCTAGTTCTATCTGCAGCTCTAGTTCTATCTGCAGCTCTAGTCATGTCTATCTGCAGCTCTAGTTCTATCTGCAGCTCTAGTCATGTCTATCTGCAGCTCTAGTCATGTCTATCTACAGCTCTAGTTCTATCTATAGCTCTAGTTCTATCTGCAGCTCTAGTTCTATCTACAGCTCTAGTCATGTCTATCTACAGCTCTAGTTCTATCTACAGCTCTAGTTCTATCTACAGCTCTAGTTCTATCTACAGCTCTAGTCATGTCTATCTGTAGCTCTAGTCATGTCTATCTGCAGCTCTAGTTCTATCTACAGCTCTAGTTCTATCTACAGCTCTAGTCATGTCTATCTGTAGCTCTAGTCATGTCTATCTGCAGCTCTAGACATGTTTATCTGCAGCTCTAGTTCTATCTGCAGCTCTAGTTATATCTACAGCTCTAGTCATGTCTATCTGTAGCTCTAGTCATGTCTATCTGCAGCTCTAGTCATGTCTATCTGCAGCTCTAGTCATGTTTATCTGCAGCTCTAGTTCTATCTGCAGCTCTAGTTCTATCTACAGCTCTAGTCATGTCTATCTGCAGCTCTAGTCATGTCTATCTGCAGCTCTAGTCATGTCTATCTGCAGCTCTAGTTCTATCTGCAGCTCTAGTTCTATCTGCAGCTCTAGTCATGTCTATCTGCAGCTCTAGTCATGTCTATCTGCAGCTCTAGTCATGTCTATCTGCAGCTCTAGTTCTATCTGCAGCTCTAGTTCTATCTACAGCTCTAGTTCTATCTGCAGCTCTAGTCATGTCTATCTGCAGCTCTATTTCTATCTGCAGCTCTAGTTCTATCTGCAGCTCTAGTTCTATCTACAGCTCTAGTCATGTCTATCTGCATCTCTAGTTCTATCTGCAGCTCTAGTTCTATCTGCAGCTCTAGTTCTATCTGCAGCTCTAGTTCTATCTACAGCTCTAGTCATGTCTATCTGCAGCTCTAGTCATGTCTATCTGCAGCTCTAGTCATGTCTATCTGCAGCTCTAGTTCTATCTGCAGCTCTATTTCTATCTGCAGCTCTAGTTCTATCTGCAGCTCTAGTCATGTTTATCTGCAGCTCTAGTTCTATCTGCAGCTCTAGTTCTATCTACAGCTCTAGTCATGTCTATCTGCAGCTCTAGTCATGTCTATCTGCAGCTCTAGTCATGTCTATCTGCAGCTCTAGTTCTATCTGCAGCTCTAGTTCTATCTGCAGCTCTAGTCATGTCTATCTGCAGCTCTAGTCATGTCTATCTGCAGCTCTAGTCATGTCTATCTGCAGCTCTAGTTCTATCTGCAGCTCTAGTTCTATCTACAGCTCTAGTTCTATCTGCAGCTCTAGTCATGTCTATCTGCAGCTCTATTTCTATCTGCAGCTCTAGTTCTATCTGCAGCTCTAGTTCTATCTGCAGCTCTAGTCATGTCTATCTGCAGCTCTAGTCATGTCTATCTACAGCTCTAGTTCTATCTATAGCTCTAGTTCTATCTGCAGCTCTAGTTCTATCTACAGCTCTAGTCATGTCTATCTACAGCTCTAGTTCTATCTACAGCTCTAGTTCTATCTACAGCTCTAGTTCTATCTGCAGCTCTAGTCATGTCTATCTGCAGCTCTAGTCATGTCTATCTACAGCTCTAGTTCTATCTATAGCTCTAGTTCTATCTGCAGCTCTAGTTCTATCTACAGCTCTAGTCATGTCTATCTACAGCTCTAGTTCTATCTACAGCTCTAGTTCTATCTACAGCTCTAGTTCTATCTACAGCTCTAGTCATGTCTATCTGTAGCTCTAGTCATGTCTATCTGCAGCTCTAGTTCTATCTACAGCTCTAGTTCTATCTACAGCTCTAGTCATGTCTATCTGTAGCTCTAGTCATGTCTATCTGCAGCTCTAGACATGTTTATCTGCAGCTCTAGTTCTATCTGCAGCTCTAGTTCTATCTACAGCTCTAGTCATGTCTATCTGCAGCTCTAGTCATGTCTATCTGCAGCTCTAGTCATGTCTATCTGCAGCTCTAGTTCTATCTGCAGCTCTAGTTCTATCTGCAGCTCTAGTCATGTCTATCTGCAGCTCTAGTCATGTCTATCTGCAGCTCTAGTCATGTCTATCTGCAGCTCTAGTTCTATCTGCAGCTCTAGTTCTATCTACAGCTCTAGTTCTATCTGCAGCTCTAGTCATGTCTATCTGCAGCTCTATTTCTATCTGCAGCTCTAGTTCTATCTGCAGCTCTAGTTCTATCTACAGCTCTAGTCATGTCTATCTGCATCTCTAGTTCTATCTGCAGCTCTAGTTCTATCTGCAGCTCTAGTTCTATCTGCAGCTCTAGTTCTATCTACAGCTCTAGTCATGTCTATCTGCAGCTCTAGTCATGTCTATCTGCAGCTCTAGTCATGTCTATCTGCAGCTCTAGTCATGTATATCTGCAGCTCTAGTTCTATCTGCAGCTCTATTTCTATCTGCAGCTCTAGTTCTATCTGCAGCTCTAGTCATGTTTATCTGCAGCTCTAGTTCTATCTGCAGCTCTAGTTCTATCTACAGCTCTAGTCATGTCTATCTGCAGCTCTAGTCATGTCTATCTGCAGCTCTAGTCATGTCTATCTGCAGCTCTAGTTCTATCTGCAGCTCTAGTTCTATCTGCAGCTCTAGTCATGTCTATCTGCAGCTCTAGTCATGTCTATCTGCAGCTCTAGTCATGTCTATCTGCAGCTCTAGTTCTATCTGCAGCTCTAGTTCTATCTACAGCTCTAGTTCTATCTGCAGCTCTAGTCATGTCTATCTGCAGCTCTATTTCTATCTGCAGCTCTAGTTCTATCTGCAGCTCTAGTTCTATCTGCAGCTCTAGTCATGTCTATCTGCAGCTCTAGTCATGTCTATCTACAGCTCTAGTTCTATCTATAGCTCTAGTTCTATCTGCAGCTCTAGTTCTATCTACAGCTCTAGTCATGTCTATCTACAGCTCTAGTTCTATCTACAGCTCTAGTTCTATCTACAGCTCTAGTTCTATCTACAGCTCTAGTCATGTCTATCTGTAGCTCTAGTCATGTCTATCTGCAGCTCTAGTTCTATCTACAGCTCTAGTTCTATCTACAGCTCTAGTCATGTCTATCTGTAGCTCTAGTCATGTCTATCTGCAGCTCTAGACATGTTTATCTGCAGCTCTAGTTCTATCTGCAGCTCTAGTTATATCTACAGCTCTAGTCATGTCTATCTGTAGCTCTAGTCATGTCTATCTGCAGCTCTAGTCATGTCTATCTGCAGCTCTAGTCATGTTTATCTGCAGCTCTAGTTCTATCTGCAGCTCTAGTTCTATCTACAGCTCTAGTCATGTCTATCTGCAGCTCTAGTCATGTCTATCTGCAGCTCTAGTCATGTCTATCTGCAGCTCTAGTTCTATCTGCAGCTCTAGTTCTATCTGCAGCTCTAGTCATGTCTATCTGCAGCTCTAGTCATGTCTATCTGCAGCTCTAGTCATGTCTATCTGCAGCTCTAGTTCTATCTGCAGCTCTAGTTCTATCTACAGCTCTAGTTCTATCTGCAGCTCTAGTCATGTCTATCTGCAGCTCTATTTCTATCTGCAGCTCTAGTTCTATCTGCAGCTCTAGTTCTATCTACAGCTCTAGTCATGTCTATCTGCATCTCTAGTTCTATCTGCAGCTCTAGTTCTATCTGCAGCTCTAGTTCTATCTGCAGCTCTAGTTCTATCTACAGCTCTAGTCATGTCTATCTGCAGCTCTAGTCATGTCTATCTGCAGCTCTAGTCATGTCTATCTGCAGCTCTAGTTCTATCTGCAGCTCTATTTCTATCTGCAGCTCTAGTTCTATCTGCAGCTCTAGTCATGTTTATCTGCAGCTCTAGTTCTATCTGCAGCTCTAGTTCTATCTACAGCTCTAGTCATGTTTATCTACAGCTCTAGTCATGTCTATCTGCAGCTCTAGTTCTATCTACAGCTCTAGTTATATCTGTAGCTCTAGTTCTATCTGCAGCTCTAGTTCTATCTGCAGCTCTAGTCATGTCTACCTACAGCTCTAGTTATGTCTATCTGTAGCTCTAGTTCTTTCTTCAGCTCTAGTTCTATCTGCAGCTCTAGTCATGTCTATCTGCAGCTCTAGTTCTATCTGCAGCTCTAGTTCTATCTACAGCTCTAGTTCTATCTGCAGCTCTAGTTCTATCTACAGCTCTAGTTCTATCTGCAGCTCTAGTCATGTCTATCTACAGCTCTAGTTCTATATACAGCTCTAGTTCTATCTACAGCTCTAGTCATGTCTATCTGCAGCTCTAGTTCTATCTGTAGCTCTAGTTCTATCTACAGCTCTAGTTCTATCTGCAGCTCTAGTTCTATCTGCAGCTCTAGTCATGTCTATCTGCAGCTCTAGTCATGTATATCTGCAGCTCTAGTTCTATCTGCAGCTCTAGTTCTATCTATAGCTCTAGTCATGTCTATCTGCAGCTCTAGTTCTATCTGTAGCTCTAGTTCTATCTACAGCTCTAGTTCTATCTGCAGCTCTAGTTCTATCTGCAGCTCTAGTTCTATCTACAGCTCTAGTCATGTCTATCTGTAGCTCTAGTTCTATCTACAGCTCTAGTTCTATCTACAGCTCTAGTTCTATCTGCAGCTCTAGTCATGTCTATCTGCAGCTCTAGTCATGTCTATCTGCAGCTCTAGTTCTATCTGCAGCTCTAGTTCTATCTACAGCTCTAGTTCTATCTGCAGCTCTAGTCATGTCTATCTGCAGCTCTATTTCTATCTGCAGCTCTAGTTCTATCTGCAGCTCTAGTCATGTCTATCTGCAGCTCTAGTTCTATCTGCAGCTCTAGTCATGTCTATCTGCAGCTCTAGTTCTATCTGCAGCTCTAGTTCTATCTACAGCTCTAGTCATGTCTATCTGCAGCTCTAGTTCTATCTACAGCTCTAGTCATGTCTATCTACAGCTCTAGTTCTTTCTGCAGCTCTAGTTCTATCTGCAGCTCTAGTTCTATCTACAGCTCTAGTTCTATCTACAGCTCTAGTCATGTCTATCTGCAGCTCTAGTTCTATCTACAGCTCTAGTTCTATCTGCAGCTCTAGTCATGTCTATCTGCAGCTCTAGTTCTATCTGCAGCTCTAGTTCTATCTACAGCTCTAGTTCTATCTGCAGCTCTAGTCATGTCTATCTACAGCTCTAGTTCTATCTACAGCTCTAGTTCTATATACAGCTCTAGTTCTATCTGCAGCTCTAGTTCTATCTGCAGCTCTAGTCATGTCTATCTGCAGCTCTAGTCATGTCTATCTGCAGCTCTAGTCATGTCTATCTACAGCTCTAGTTCTATCTGCAGCTCTAGTTCTATCTACAGCTCTAGTTCTATCTGCAGCTCTAGTCATGTCTATCTGCAGCTCTATTTCTATCTGCAGCTCTAGTTCTATCTGCAGCTATAGTTCTATCTACAGCTCTAGTCATGTCTATCTGCAGCTCTAGTTCTATCTGCAGCTCTAGTTCTATCTGCAGCTCTAGTTCTATCTGCAGCTCTAGTTCTATCTACAGCTCTAGTCATGTCTATCTGCAGCTCTAGTTCTATCTGCAGCTCTAGTTCTATCTGCAGCTCTATTTCTATCTGCAGCTCTATTTCTATCTGCAGCTCTAGTCATGTTTATCTGCAGCTCTAGTTCTATCTGCAGCTCTAGTTCTATCTACAGCTCTAGTCATGTTTATCTACAGCTCTAGTCATGTCTATCTGCAGCTCTAGTTCTATCTGCAGCTCTAGTTCTATCTACAGCTCTAGTTATATATGTAGCTCTAGTTCTATCTGCAGCTCTAGTTCTATCTGCAGCTCTAGTCATGTCTATCTACAGCTCTAGTTATGTCTATCTGTAGCTCTAGTTCTTTCTTCAGCTCTAGTTCTATCTGCAGCTCTAGTCATGTCTATCTGCAGCTCTAGTTCTATCTGCAGCTCTAGTTCTATCTACAGCTCTAGTTCTATCTGCAGCTCTAGTTCTATCTACAGCTCTAGTTCTATCTGCAGCTCTAGTCATGTCTATCTACAGCTCTAGTTCTATATACAGCTCTAGTTCTATCTACAGCTCTAGTTCTATCTGCAGCTCTAGTTCTATCTGCAGCTCTAGTCATGTCTATCTGCAGCTCTAGTTCTATCTGTAGCTCTAGTTATATCTGCAGCTCTAGTTCTATCTGCAGCTCTAGTTCTATCTACAGCTCTAGTCATGTCTATCTGTAGCTCTAGTTCTATCTACAGCTCTAGTTCTATCTACAGCTCTAGTTCTATCTGCAGCTCTAGTCATGTCTATCTGCAGCTCTAGTCATGTATATCTGCAGCTCTAGTTCTATCTGCAGCTCTAGTTCTATCTGCAGCTCTAGTCATGTCTATCTGCAGCTCTAGTTCTATCTGTAGCTCTAGTTCTATCTACAGCTCTAGTTCTATCTGCAGCTCTAGTTCTATCTGCAGCTCTAGTTCTATCTACAGCTCTAGTCATGTCTATCTGTAGCTCTAGTTCTATCTACAGCTCTAGTTCTATCTACAGCTCTAGTTCTATCTGCAGCTCTAGTCATGTCTATCTGCAGCTCTAGTCATGTCTATCTGCATCTCTAGTTCTATCTGCAGCTCTAGTTCTATCTACAGCTCTAGTTCTATCTGCAGCTCTAGTCATGTCTATCTGCAGCTCTAGTTCTATCTGCAGCTCTAGTTCTATCTGCAGCTCTAGTCATGTCTATCTGCAGCTCTAGTTCTATCTGCAGCTCTAGTCATGTCTATCTGCAGCTCTAGTTCTATCTGCAGCTCTAGTTCTATCTACAGCTCTAGTTCTATCTGCAGCTCTAGTCATGTCTATCTGTAGCTCTAGTCATGTCTATCTGCAGCTCTAGTCATGTCAATCTGCAGCTCTAGTTCTATCTACAGCTCTAGTCATGTCTATCTGCAGCTCTAGTTCTATCTACAGCTCTAGTCATGTCTATCTACAGCTCTAGTTCTTTCTGCAGCTCTAGTTCTATCTGCAGCTCTAGTTCTATCTACAGCTCTAGTTCTATCTACAGCTCTAGTCATGTATATCTGCAGCTCTATTTCTATCTACAGCTCTAGTTCTATCTGCAGCTCTAGTCATGTATATCTGCAGCTCTAGTTCTATCTTCAGCTCTAGTTCTATCTGCAGCTCTAGTCATGTCTATCTGCAGCTCTAGTTCTATCTGCAGCTCTAGTTCTATCTGCAGCTCTAGTTCTATCTACAGCTCTAGTTCTATCTGCAGCTCTAGTCATGTCTATCTGCAGCTCTAGTTCTATCTGCAGCTCTAGTTCTATCTGCAGCTCTAGTCATGTCTATCTGCAGCTCTAGTTCTATCTGCAGCTCTAGTCATGTCTATCTGCAGCTCTAGTTCTATCTGCAGCTCTAGTTCTATCTACAGCTCTAGTTCTATCTGCAGCTCTAGTCATGTCTATCTGTAGCTCTAGTCATGTCTATCTGCAGCTCTAGTCATGTCTATCTGTAGCTCTAGTTCTATCTGCAGCTCTAGTTCTATCTACAGCTCTAGTCATGTCTATCTGCAGCTCTAGTTCTATCTACAGCTCTAGTCATGTCTATCTACAGCTCTAGTTCTTTCTGCAGCTCTAGTTCTATCTGCAGCTCTAGTTCTATCTACAGCTCTAGTTCTATCTACAGCTCTAGTCATGTCTATCTGCAGCTCTAGTTCTATCTACAGCTCTAGTTCTATCTGCAGCTCTAGTCATGTCTATCTGCAGCTCTAGTTCTATCTGCAGCTCTAGTTCTATCTGCAGCTCTAGTCATGTCTATCTGCAGCTCTAGTTCTATCTGCAGCTCTAGTTCTATCTACAGCTCTAGTTCTATCTGCAGCTCTAGTCATGTCTATCTACAGCTCTAGTTCTATCTACAGCTCTAGTTCTATCTACAGCTCTAGTTCTATCTGCAGCTCTAGTTCTATCTGCAGCTCTAGTCATGTCTATCTGCAGCTCTAGTTATATCTGCAGCTCTAGTCATGTCTATCTGCAGCTCTAGTCATGTCTATCTGCAGCTCTAGTTCTATCTACAGCTCTAGTTCTATCTACAGCTCTAGTTCTATCTGCAGCTCTAGTCATGTCTATCTACAGCTCTAGTTCTATCTGCAGCTCTAGTTCTATCTACAGCTCTAGTTCTATCTGCAGCTCTAGTCATGTCTATCTACAGCTCTAGTTCTATCTACAGCTCTAGTTCTATCTACAGCTCTAGTTCTATCTGCAGCTCTAGTTCTATCTGCAGCTCTAGTCATGTCTATCTGCAGCTCTAGTTATATCTGCAGCTCTAGTCATGTCTATCTGCAGCTCTAGTCATGTCTATCTGCAGCTCTAGTTCTATCTGCAGCTCTAGTTCTATCTACAGCTCTAGTTCTATCTGCAGCTCTAGTCATGTCTATCTACAGCTCTAGTTCTATCTACAGCTCTAGTTCTATATACAGCTCTAGTTCTATCTGCAGCTCTAGTTCTATCTGCAGCTCTAGTCATGTCTATCTGCAGCTCTAGTCATGTCTATCTGCAGCTCTAGTCATGTCTATCTACAGCTCTAGTTCTATCTGCAGCTCTAGTTCTATCTACAGCTCTAGTTCTATCTGCAGCTCTAGTCATGTCTATCTGCAGCTCTATTTCTATCTGCAGCTCTAGTTCTATCTGCAGCTCTAGTTCTATCTACAGCTCTAGTCATGTCTATCTGCAGCTCTAGTTCTATCTGCAGCTCTAGTTCTATCTGCAGCTCTAGTTCTATCTGCAGCTCTAGTTCTATCTGCTGCTCTAGTTCTATCTGCAGCTCTAGTTCTATCTACAGCTCTAGTCATGTCTATCTGCAGCTCTAGTCATGTCTATCTGCAGCTCTAGTCATGTCTATCTGCAGCTCTAGTTCTATCTGCAGCTCTAGTTCTATCTGCAGCTCTATTTCTATCTGCAGCTCTATTTCTATCTGCAGCTCTAGTCATGTTTATCTGCAGCTCTAGTTCTATCTGCAGCTCTAGTTCTATCTACAGCTCTAGTCATGTTTATCTACAGCTCTAGTCATGTCTATCTGCAGCTCTAGTTCTATCTGCAGCTCTAGTTCTATCTACAGCTCTAGTTATATCTGTAGCTCTAGTTCTATCTGCAGCTCTAGTTCTATCTGCAGCTCTAGTCATGTCTATCTACAGCTCTAGTTATGTCTATCTGTAGCTCTAGTTCTTTCTTCAGCTCTAGTTCTATCTGCAGCTCTAGTCATGTCTATCTGCAGCTCTAGTTCTATCTGCAGCTCTAGTTCTATCTACAGCTCTAGTTCTATCTGCAGCTCTAGTTCTATCTACAGCTCTAGTTCTATCTGCAGCTCTAGTCATGTCTATCTACAGCTCTAGTTCTATATACAGCTCTAGTTCTATCTACAGCTCTAGTTCTATCTGCAGCTCTAGTTCTATCTGCAGCTCTAGTCATGTCTATCTGCAGCTCTAGTTCTATCTGTAGCTCTAGTTCTATCTACAGCTCTAGTTCTATCTGCAGCTCTAGTTCTATCTGCAGCTCTAGTTCTATCTACAGCTCTAGTCATGTCTATCTGTAGCTCTAGTTCTATCTACAGCTCTAGTTCTATCTACAGCTCTAGTTCTATCTGCAGCTCTAGTCATGTCTATCTGCAGCTCTAGTCATGTATATCTGCAGCTCTAGTTCTATCTGCAGCTCTAGTTCTATCTGCAGCTCTAGTCATGTCTATCTGCAGCTCTAGTTCTATCTGTAGCTCTAGTTCTATCTACAGCTCTAGTTCTATCTGCAGCTCTAGTTCTATCTGCAGCTCTAGTTCTATCTACAGCTCTAGTCATGTCTATCTGTAGCTCTAGTTCTATCTACAGCTCTAGTTCTATCTACAGCTCTAGTTCTATCTGCAGCTCTAGTCATGTCTATCTGCAGCTCTAGTCATGTCTATCTGCAGCTCTAGTTCTATCTGCAGCTCTAGTTCTATCTACAGCTCTAGTCATGTCTATCTGCAGCTCTAGTTCTATCTACAGCTCTAGTCATGTCTATCTACAGCTCTAGTTCTTTCTGCAGCTCTAGTTCTATCTGCAGCTCTAGTTCTATCTACAGCTCTAGTTCTATCTACAGCTCTAGTCATGTATATCTGCAGCTCTAGTTCTATCTACAGCTCTAGTCATGTCTATCTACAGCTCTAGTTCTTTCTGCAGCTCTAGTTCTATCTGCAGCTCTAGTTCTATCTACAGCTCTAGTTCTATCTACAGCTCTAGTCATGTATATCTGCAGCTCTAGTTCTATCTACAGCTCTAGTCATGTATATCTGCAGCTCTAGTTCTATCTACAGCTCTAGTTCTATCTGCAGCTCTAGTCATGTATATCTGCAGCTCTAGTTCTATCTGCAGCTCTAGTTCTATCTGCAGCTCTAGTCATGTCTATCTGCAGCTCTAGTTCTATCTGCAGCTCTAGTTCTATCTGCAGCTCTAGTTCTATCTACAGCTCTAGTTCTATCTGCAGCTCTAGTCATGTCTATCTGCAGCTCTAGTTCTATCTGCAGCTCTAGTTATATCTGCAGCTCTAGTCATGTCTATCTGCAGCTCTAGTTCTATCTGCAGCTCTAGTCATGTCTATCTGCAGCTCTAGTTCTATCTGCAGCTCTAGTTCTATCTACAGCTCTAGTTCTATCTGCAGCTCTAGTCATGTCTATCTGTAGCTCTAGTCATGTCTATCTGCAGCTCTAGTCATGTCTATCTGTAGCTCTAGTTCTATCTGCAGCTCTAGTTCTATCTACAGCTCTAGTCATGTCTATCTGCAGCTCTAGTTCTATCTACAGCTCTAGTCATGTCTATCTACAGCTCTAGTTCTTTCTGCAGCTCTAGTTCTATCTGCAGCTCTAGTTCTATCTACAGCTCTAGTTCTATCTACAGCTCTAGTCATGTCTATCTGCAGCTCTAGTTCTATCTACAGCTCTAGTTCTATCTGCAGCTCTAGTCATGTCTATCTGCAGCTCTAGTTCTATCTGCAGCTCTAGTTCTATCTGCAGCTCTAGTCATGTCTATCTGCAGCTCTAGTTCTATCTGCAGCTCTAGTTCTATCTACAGCTCTAGTTCTATCTGCAGCTCTAGTCATGTCTATCTACAGCTCTAGTTCTATCTACAGCTCTAGTTCTATCTACAGCTCTAGTTCTATCTGCAGCTCTAGTTCTATCTGCAGCTCTAGTCATGTCTATCTGCAGCTCTAGTTATATCTGCAGCTCTAGTCATGTCTATCTGCAGCTCTAGTCATGTCTATCTGCAGCTCTAGTTCTATCTACAGCTCTAGTTCTATCTGCAGCTCTAGTCATGTCTATCTGCAGCTCTAGTCATGTCTATCTGCAGCTCTAGTTCTATCTGCAGCTCTAGTTCTATCTGCATCTCTAGTCATGTCTATCTGCAGCTCTAGTCATGTCTATCTGCAGCTCTAGTTCTATCTGCAGCTCTAGTCATGTCTATCTGCAGCTCTAGTCATGTCTATCTGCAGCTCTAGTTCTATCTACAGCTCTAGTTCTATCTACAGCTCTAGTTCTATCTGCAGCTCTAGTTCTTTCTGCAGCTCTAGTTCTATCTACAGCTCTAGTCATGTCTATCTACAGCTCTAGTCATGCCTATCTGCAGCTCTAGTTCTATCTGCAGCTCTAGTTCTATCTGCAGCTCTTGTCATGTCTATCTGCAGCTCTAGTCATGTCTATCTGCAGCTCTAGTCATGTCTATCTGCAGCTCTAGTTATATCTGCAGCTCTAGTTCTATCTACAGCTCTAGTTCTATCTGCAGTTCTAGGTCTATCTGCAGCTCTAGTTCTATCTACAGCTCTAGTTATATCTGCAGTTCTAGGTCTATCTGCAGCTCTAGTTCTATCTACAGCTCTAGTTCTATCTGCAGTTCTAGGTCTATCTGAAGCTCTAGTTCTATCTACAGCTCTAGTTCTATCTACAGCTCTAGTTCTATCTACAGCTCTAGTCATGTCTATCTACAGCTCTAGTCATGTCTATCTGCAGCTCTAGTTCTATCTACAGCTCTAGTCATGTCTATCTGCAGCTCTAGTTCTATCTACAGCTCTTGTCATGTCTATCTACAGCTCTAGTCATGTCTATCTGCAGCTCTTGTTCTATCTACAGCTCTAGTCATGTCTATCTGCAGCTCTAGTTCTATCTACAGCTCTAGTTCTATCTACAGCTCTAGTCATGTCTATCTGCAGCTCTAGTTCTATCTACAGCTCTAGTTCTATCTGCAGCTCTAGTCATGTCTATCTGCAGCTCTAGTTCTATCTGCAGCTCTAGTTCTATCTGCAGCTCTAGTCATGTCTATCTGCAGCTCTAGTTCTATCTGCAGCTCTAGTTCTATCTACAGCTCTAGTTCTATCTGCAGCTCTAGTCATGTCTATCTACAGCTCTAGTTCTATCTACAGCTCTAGTTCTATCTACAGCTCTAGTTCTATCTGCAGCTCTAGTTCTATCTGCAGCTCTAGTCATGTCTATCTGCAGCTCTAGTTATATCTGCAGCTCTAGTCATGTCTATCTGCAGCTCTAGTCATGTCTATCTGCAGCTCTAGTTCTATCTACAGCTCTAGTTCTATCTGCAGCTCTAGTCATGTCTATCTGCA
Organism: Coregonus lavaretus; assembly: GCF_964263955.1. NCBI lineage: Eukaryota > Metazoa > Chordata > Actinopteri > Salmoniformes > Salmonidae > Coregonus > Coregonus lavaretus. Next base: position 324,498 of record NW_028166633.1, read on the forward strand.
GCTCTAGTCATGTCTATCTGCAGCTCTAGTTCTATCTGCAGCTCTAGTTCTATCTGCATCTCTAGTCATGTCTATCTGCAGCTCTAGTCATGTCTATCTGCAGCTCTAGTTCTATCTGCAGCTCTAGTCATGTCTATCTGCAGCTCTAGTCATGTCTATCTGCAGCTCTAGTTCTATCTACAGCTCTAGTTCTATCTACAGCTCTAGTTCTATCTGCAGCTCTAGTTCTTTCTGCAGCTCTAGTTCTATCTACAGCTCTAGTCATGTCTATCTACAGCTCTAGTCATGCCTATCTGCAGCTCTAGTTCTATCTGCAGCTCTAGTTCTATCTGCAGCTCTTGTCATGTCTATCTGCAGCTCTAGTCATGTCTATCTGCAGCTCTAGTCATGTCTATCTGCAGCTCTAGTTATATCTGCAGCTCTAGTTCTATCTACAGCTCTAGTTCTATCTGCAGTTCTAGGTCTATCTGCAGCTCTAGTTCTATCTACAGCTCTAGTTATATCTGCAGTTCTAGGTCTATCTGCAGCTCTAGTTCTATCTACAGCTCTAGTTCTATCTGCAGTTCTAGGTCTATCTGAAGCTCTAGTTCTATCTACAGCTCTAGTTCTATCTACAGCTCTAGTTCTATCTACAGCTCTAGTCATGTCTATCTGCAGCTCTAGTTCTATCTACAGCTCTAGTCATGTCTATCTGCAGCTCTAGTTCTATCTACAGCTCTTGTCATGTCTATCTGCAGCTCTAGTCATGTCTATCTGCAGCTCTAGTTCTATCTACAGCTCTAGTTCTATCTGCAGCTCTAGTTCTATCTGCAGCTCTGCAGCTCTAGTTCCACCTGCAGCTCTAGTTCTATCTGCAGCTCTAGTTCTATCTGCAGCTCTAGTCATGTCTATCTGCAGCTCTTGTCAATCTGCAGCTCTAGTTCTATCTGCAGCTCTAGTTCTATCTGCAGCTCTAGTTCTATCTGCAGCTCTAGTTCTATCTGCAGCTCTAGTTCTTTCTGCAGCTCTAGTTCTATCTGCAGCTCTAGTCATGTCTATCTGCAGCTCTAGTTCTATCTGCAGCTCTAGTTCTATCTGCAGCTCTAGTTCTATCTACAGCTCTAGTCCTATCTGCAGCTCTAGTCATGTCTATCTGCAGCTCTAGTTCTATCTGCAGCTCAAGTTCTATCTGCAGCTCTAGTTCTATCTACAGCTCTAGTCATGTCTATCTACAGCTCTAGTTCTATCTGCAGCTCTAGTTCTATCTGCAGCTCTAGTTCTATCTACAGCTCTAGTCCTATCTGCAGCTCTAGTTCTATCTGCAGCTCTAGTTCTATCTACAGCTCTAGTCCTATCTGCAGCTCTAGTCATGTCTATCTGCAGCTCTAGTTCTATCTGCAGCTCAAGTTCTATCTGCAGCTCTAGTTCTATCTACAGCTCTAGTCATGTCTATCTACAGCTCTAGTTCTATCTGCAGCTCTAGTTCTATCTGCAGCTCTAGTTCTATCTACAGCTCTAGTCCTATCTGCAGCTCTAGTCATGTCTATCTGCAGCTCTAGTTCTATCTACAGCTCTAGTTCTATCTGCAGCTCTAGTCATGTCTATCTGTAGCTCTAGTCATGTCTATCTGCAGCTCTAGTCATGTCTATCTGCAGCTCTAGTTCTATCTGCAGCTCTAGTTCTATCTACAGCTCTAGTCATGTCTATCTGCAGCTCTAGTTCTATCTACAGCTCTAGTTCTATCTACAGCTCTAGTCATGTCTATCTGCAGCTCTAGTTCTATCTACAGCTCTAGTTCTATCTACAGCTCTAGTCATGTCTATCTGCAGCTCTAGTTCTATCTACAGCTCTAGTTCTATCTGCAGCTCTAGTCATGTCTATCTGCAGCTCTAGTTCTATCTGCAGCTCTAGTTCTATCTGCAGCTCTAGTCATGTCTATCTGCAGCTCTAGTTCTATCTGCAGCTCTAGTTCTATCTACAGCTCTAGTTCTATCTGCAGCTCTAGTCATGTCTATCTACAGCTCTAGTTCTATCTACAGCTCTAGTTCTATATACAGCTCTAGTCATGTCTATCTACAGCTCTATTTCTATCTGCAGCTCTAGTTCTATCTACAGCTCTAGTCATGTCTATCTGTAGCTCTAGTTCTATCTACAGCTCTAGTTCTATCTACAGCTCTAGTTCTATCTGCAGCTCTAGTCATGTCTATCTGCAGCTCTAGTCATGTCTATCTACAGCTCTAGTTCTATCTATAGCTCTAGTTCTATCTGCAGCTCTAGTTCTATCTACAGCTCTAGTCATGTCTATCTACAGCTCTAGTTCTATCTACAGCTCTAGTTCTATCTACAGCTCTAGTTCTATCTACAGCTCTAGTCATGTCTATCTGCAGCTCTAGTTCTATCTACAGCTCTAGTTCTATCTACAGCTCTAGTCATGTCTATCTGTAGCTCTAGTCATGTCTATCTGCAGCTCTAGACATGTTTATCTGCAGCTCTAGTTCTATCTGCAGCTCTAGTTATATCTACAGCTCTAGTCATGTCTATCTGTAGCTCTAGTCATGTCTATCTGCAGCTCTAGTCATGTCTATCTGCAGCTCTAGTCATGTTTATCTGCAGCTCTAGTTCTATCTACAGCTCTAGTTCTATCTGCAGCTCTAGTTCTATCTGCAGCTCTGCAGCTCTAGTTCCACCTGCAGCTCTAGTTCTATCTGCAGCTCTAGTTCTATCTGCAGCTCTAGTCATGTCTATCTGCAGCTCTTGTCTATCTGCAGCTCTAGTTCTATCTGCAGCTCTAGTTCTATCTGCAGCTCTAGTTCTATCTGCAGCTCTAGTTCTATCTGCAGCTCTAGTTCTTTCTGCAGCTCTAGTTCTATCTGCAGCTCTAGTCATGTCTATCTGCAGCTCTAGTTCTATCTGCAGCTCTAGTTCTATCTGCAGCTCTAGTTCTATCTACAGCTCTAGTCCTATCTGCAGCTCTAGTCATGTCTATCTGCAGCTCTAGTTCTATCTGCAGCTCAAGTTCTATCTGCAGCTCTAGTTCTATCTACAGCTCTAGTCATGTCTATCTACAGCTCTAGTTCTATCTGCAGCTCTAGTTCTATCTGCAGCTCTAGTTCTATCTACAGCTCTAGTCCTATCTGCAGCTCTAGTCATGTCTATCTGCAGCTCTAGTTCTATCTACAGCTCTAGTTCTATCTGTAGCTCTAGTCATGTCTATCTGCAGCTCTAGTCATGTCTATCTGCAGCTCTAGTTCTATCTGCAGCTCTAGTTCTATCTACAGCTCTAGTCATGTCTATCTGCAGCTCTAGTTCTATCTACAGCTCTAGCCATGTCTATCTGCAGCTCTAGTTCTATCTACAGCTCTAGTTCTATCTACAGCTCTAGTCATGTCTATCTGCAGCTCTAGTTCTATCTACAGCTCTAGTTCTATCTGCAGCTCTAGTCATGTCTATCTGCAGCTCTAGTTCTATCTGCAGCTCTAGTTCTATCTGCAGCTCTAGTCATGTCTATCTGCAGCTCTAGTTCTATCTGCAGCTCTAGTTCTATCTACAGCTCTAGTTCTATCTGCAGCTCTAGTCATGTCTATCTACAGCTCTAGTTCTATCTACAGCTCTAGTTCTATATACAGCTCTAGTCATGTCTATCTACAGCTCTATTTCTATCTGCAGCTCTAGTTCTATCTACAGCTCTAGTCATGTCTATCTGTAGCTCTAGTTCTATCTACAGCTCTAGTTCTATCTACAGCTCTAGTTCTATCTGCAGCTCTAGTCATGTCTATCTGCAGCTCTAGTCATGTCTATCTACAGCTCTAGTTCTATCTATAGCTCTAGTTCTATCTTCAGCTCTAGTTCTATCTACAGCTCTAGTCATGTCTATCTACAGCTCTAGTTCTATCTACAGCTCTAGTTCTATCTACAGCTCTAGTTCTATCTACAGCTCTAGTCATGTCTATCTGTAGCTCTAGTCATGTCTATATGCAGCTCTAGTTCTATCTACAGCTCTAGTTCTATCTACAGCTCTAGTCATGTCTATCTGTAGCTCTAGTCATGTCTATCTGCAGCTCTAGACATGTTTATCTGCAGCTCTAGTTCTATCTGCAGCTCTAGTTATATCTACAGCTCTAGTCATGTCTATCTGTAGCTCTAGTCATGTCTATCTGCAGCTCTAGTCATGTCTATCTGCAGCTCTAGTCATGTTTATCTGCAGCTCTAGTTCTATCTACAGCTCTAGTTCTATCTGCAGCTCTAGTTCTATCTGCAGCTCTGCAGCTCTAGTTCCACCTGCAGCTCTAGTTCTATCTGCAGCTCTAGTTCTATCTGCAGCTCTAGTCATGTCTATCTGCAGCTCTTGTCTATCTGCAGCTCTAGTTCTATCTGCAGCTCTAGTTCTATCTGCAGCTCTAGTTCTATCTGCAGCTCTAGTTCTATCTGCAGCTCTAGTTCTTTCTGCAGCTCTAGTTCTATCTGCAGCTCTAGTCATGTCTATCTGCAGCTCTAGTTCTATCTGCAGCTCTAGTTCTATCTGCAGCTCTAGTTCTATCTACAGCTCTAGTCCTATCTGAAGCTCTAGTCATGTCTATCTGCAGCTCTAGTTCTATCTGCAGCTCAAGTTCTATCTGCAGCTCTAGTTCTATCTACAGCTCTAGTTCTATCTACAGCTCTAGTCATGTCTATCTACAGCTCTAGTTCTATCTGCAGCTCTAGTTCTATCTGCAGCTCTAGTTCTATCTACAACTCTAGTCCTATCTGCAGCTCTAGTCATGTCTATCTGCAGCTCTAGTTCTATCTACAGCTCTAGTTCTATCTGCAGCTCTAGTCATGTCTATCTGTAGCTCTAGTCATGTCTATCTGCAGCTCTAGTCATGTCTATCTGCAGCTCTAGTTCTATCTGCAGCTCTAGTTCTATCTACAGCTCTAGTCATGTCTATCTGCAGCTCTAGTTCTATCTACAGCTCTAGTCATGTCTATCTGCAGCTCTAGTTCTATCTACAGCTCTAGTTCTATCTACAGCTCTAGTCATGTCTATCTGCAGCTCTAGTTCTATCTACAGCTCTAGTTCTATCTGCAGCTCTAGTCATGTCTATCTGCAGCTCTAGGTCTATCTGCAGCTCTAGTTCTATCTGCAGCTCTAGTCATGTCTATCTGCAGCTCTAGTTCTATCTGCAGCTCTAGTTCTATCTACAGCTCTAGTTCTATCTGCAGCTCTAGTCATGTCTATCTACAGCTCTAGTTCTATCTACAGCTCTAGTTCTATATACAGCTCTAGTCATGTCTATCTACAGCTCTAGTTCTATCTGCAGCTCTAGTTCTATCTACAGCTCTAGTCATGTCTATCTGTAGCTCTAGTTCTATCTACAGCTCTAGTTCTATCTACAGCTCTAGTTCTATCTGCAGCTCTAGTCATGTCTATCTGCAGCTCTAGTCATGTCTATCTACAGCTCTAGTTCTATCTATAGCTCTAGTTCTATCTGCAGCTCTAGTTCTATCTACAGCTCTAGTCATGTCTATCTACAGCTCTAGTTCTATCTACAGCTCTAGTTCTATCTACAGCTCTAGTTCTATCTACAGCTCTAGTCATGTCTATCTGTAGCTCTAGTCATGTCTATCTGCAGCTCTAGTTCTATCTACAGCTCTAGTTCTATCTACAGCTCTAGTCATGTCTATCTGTAGCTCTAGTCATGTCTATCTGCAGCTCTAGACATGTTTATCTGCAGCTCTAGTTCTATCTGCAGCTCTAGTTATATCTACAGCTCTAGTCATGTCTATCTGTAGCTCTAGTCATGTCTATCTGCAGCTCTAGTCATGTCTATCTGCAGCTCTAGTCATGTTTATCTGCAGCTCTAGTTCTATCTGCAGCTCTAGTTCTATCTACAGCTCTAGTCATGTATATCTGCAGCTCTAGTCATGTCTATCTGCAGCTCTAGTCATGTCTATCTGCAGCTCTAGTTCTATCTGCAGCTCTAGTTCTATCTGCAGCTCTAGTCATGTCTATCTGCAGCTCTAGTCATGTCTATCTGCAGCTCTAGTCATGTCTATCTGCAGCTCTAGTTCTATCTGCAGCTCTAGTTCTATCTACAGCTCTAGTTCTATCTGCAGCTCTAGTCATGTCTATCTGCAGCTCTATTTCTATCTGCAGCTCTAGTTCTATCTGCAGCTCTAGTTCTATCTACAGCTCTAGTTCTATCTGCAGCTCTAGTCATGTCTATCTGCAGCTCTATTTCTATCTGCAGCTCTAGTTCTATCTGCAGCTCTAGTTATATCTGCAGCTCTAGTCATGTCTATCTACAGCTCTAGTTCTATATACAGCTCTAGTTCTATCTACAGCTCTAGTCATGTCTATCTGCAGCTCTAGTTCTATCTGTAGCTCTAGTTCTATCTACAGCTCTAGTTCTATCTGCAGCTCTAGTTCTATCTGCAGCTCTAGTCATGTCTATCTGCAGCTCTAGTCATGTATATCTGCAGCTCTAGTTCTATCTGCAGCTCTAGTTCTATCTATAGCTCTAGTCATGTCTATCTGCAGCTCTAGTTCTATCTGTAGCTCTAGTTCTATCTACAGCTCTAGTTCTATCTGCAGCTCTAGTTCTATCTGCAGCTCTAGTTCTATCTACAGCTCTAGTCATGTCTATCTGTAGCTCTAGTTCTATCTACAGCTCTAGTTCTATCTACAGCTCTAGTTCTATCTGCAGCTCTAGTCATGTCTATCTGCAGCTCTAGTTCTATCTGCAGCTCTAGTTCTATCTACAGCTCTAGTTCTATCTGCAGCTCTAGTCATGTCTATCTGCAGCTCTATTTCTATCTGCAGCTCTAGTTCTATCTGCAGCTCTAGTCATGTCTATCTGCAGCTCTAGTTCTATCTGCAGCTCTAGTCATGTCTATCTGCAGCTCTAGTTCTATCTGCAGCTCTAGTTCTATCTACAGCTCTAGTCATGTCTATCTGCAGCTCTAGTTCTATCTACAGCTCTAGTCATGTCTATCTACAGCTCTAGTTCTTTCTGCAGCTCTAGTTCTATCTGCAGCTCTAGTTCTATCTACAGCTCTAGTTCTATCTACAGCTCTAGTCATGTCTATCTGCAGCTCTAGTTCTATCTGCAGCTCTAGTTCTATCTGCAGCTCTAGTCATGTCTATCTGCAGCTCTAGTTCTATCTGCAGCTCTAGTTCTATCTACAGCTCTAGTTCTATATGCAGCTCTAGTCATGTCTATCTACAGCTCTAGTTCTATCTACAGCTCTAGTCATGTCTATCTGTAGCTCTAGTTCTATCTACAGCTCTAGTTCTATCTACAGCTCTAGTTCTATCTGCAGCTCTAGTCATGTCTATCTGCAGCTCTATTTCTATCTGCAGCTCTAGTTCTATCTGCAGCTCTAGTCATGTCTATCTGCAGCTCTAGTTCTATCTGCAGCTCTAGTCATGTCTATCTGCAGCTCTAGTTCTATCTGCAGCTCTAGTTCTATCTACAGCTCTAGTCATGTCTATCTGCAGCTCTAGTTCTATCTACAGCTCTAGTCATGTCTATCTACAGCTCTAGTTCTTTCTGCAGCTCTAGTTCTATCTGCAGCTCTAGTTCTATCTACAGCTCTAGTTCTATCTACAGCTCTAGTCATGTCTATCTGCAGCTCTAGTTCTATCTGCAGCTCTAGTTCTATCTGCAGCTCTAGTCATGTCTATCTGCAGCTCTAGTTCTATCTGCAGCTCTAGTTCTATCTACAGCTCTAGTTCTATATGCAGCTCTAGTCATGTCTATCTACAGCTCTAGTTCTATCTACAGCTCTAGTTCTATATACAGCTCTAGTTCTATCTGCAGCTCTAGTTCTATCTGCAGCTCTAGTCATGTCTATCTGCAGCTCTAGTCATGTCTATCTGCAGCTCTAGTCATGTCTATCTGCAGCTCTAGTTCTATCTGCAGCTCTAGTTCTATCTACAGCTCTAGTTCTATCTGCAGCTCTAGTCATGTCTATCTGCAGCTCTATTTATATCTGCAGCTCTAGTTCTATCTGCAGCTCTAGTTCTATCTACAGCTCTAGTCATGTCTATCTGCAGCTCTAGTTCTATCTGCAGCTCTAGTTCTATCTGCAGCTCTAGTTCTATATGCAGCTCTAGTTCTATCTGCAGCTCTAGTTCTATCTGCAAATCTAGTTCTATCTACAGCTCTAGTCATGTCTATCTGCAGCTCTAGTCATGTCTATCTGCAGCTCTAGTCATGTCTATCTGCAGCTCTAGTTCTATCTGCAGCTCTATTTCTATCTGCAGCTCTATTTCTATCTGCAGCTCTAGTCATGTCTATCTACAGCTCTAGTTCTATCTACAGCTCTAGTTCTATATACAGCTCTAGTTCTATCTGCAGCTCTAGTTCTATCTGCAGCTCTAGTCATGTCTATCTGCAGCTCTAGTCATGTCTATCTGCAGCTCTAGTCATGTCTATCTACAGCTCTAGTTCTATCTGCAGCTCTAGTTCTATCTACAGCTCTAGTTCTATCTGCAGCTCTAGTCATGTCTATCTGCAGCTCTATTTCTATCTGCAGCTCTAGTTCTATCTGCAGCTCTAGTTCTATCTACAGCTCTAGTCATGTCTATCTGCAGCTCTAGTTCTATCTGCAGCTCTAGTTCTATCTGCAGCTCTAGTTCTATCTGCAGCTCTAGTTCTATCTGCAGCTCTAGTTCTATCTGCAGCTCTAGTTCTATCTACAGCTCTAGTCATGTCTATCTGCAGCTCTAGTCATGTCTATCTGCAGCTCTAGTTCTATCTACAGCTCTAGTTCTATCTACAGCTCTAGTTCTATCTGCAGCTCTAGTCATGTCTATCTGCAGCTCTATTCATGTATATCTGCAGCTCTAGTTCTATCTGCAGCTCTAGTTCTATCTGCAGCTCTAGTCATGTCTATCTGCAGCTCTAGTTCTATCTGTAGCTCTAGTTCTATCTACAGCTCTAGTTCTATCTGCAGCTCTAGTTCTATCTGCAGCTCTAGTTCTATCTACAGCTCTAGTCATGTCTATCTGTAGCTCTAGTTCTATCTACAGCTCTAGTTCTATCTACAGCTCTAGTTCTATCTGCAGCTCTAGTCATGTCTATCTGCAGCTCTAGTCATGTCTATCTGCAGCTCTAGTTCTATCTACAGCTCTAGTTCTATCTGCAGCTCTAGTCATGTCTATCTGCAGCTCTAGTTCTATCTGCAGCTCTAGTTCTATCTGCAGCTCTAGTCATGTCTATCTGCAGCTCTAGTTCTATCTGCAGCTCTAGTCATGTCTATCTGCAGCTCTAGTTCTATCTGCAGCTCTAGTTCTATCTACAGCTCTAGTTCTATCTGCAGCTCTAGTCATGTCTATCTGTAGCTCTAGTCATGTCTATCTGCAGCTCTAGTCATGTCTATCTGCAGCTCTAGTTCTATCTACAGCTCTAGTCATGTCTATCTGCAGCTCTAGTTCTATCTACAGCTCTAGTCATGTCTATCTACAGCTCTAGTTCTTTCTGCAGCTCTAGTTCTATCTGCAGCTCTAGTTCTATCTACAGCTCTAGTTCTATCTACAGCTCTAGTCATGTATATCTGCAGCTCTAGTTCTATCTACAGCTCTAGTTCTATCTGCAGCTCTAGTCATGTATATCTGCAGCTCTAGTTCTATCTGCAGCTCTAGTTCTATCTGCAGCTCTAGTCATGTCTATCTGCAGCTCTAGTTCTATCTGCAGCTCTAGTTCTATCTGCAGCTCTAGTTCTATCTACAGCTCTAGTTCTATCTGCAGCTCTAGTCATGTCTATCTGCAGCTCTAGTTCTATCTGCAGCTCTAGTTCTATCTGCAGCTCTAGTCATGTCTATCTGCAGCTCTAGTTCTATCTGCAGCTCTAGTCATGTCTATCTGCAGCTCTAGTTCTATCTGCAGCTCTAGTTCTATCTACAGCTCTAGTTCTATCTGCAGCTCTAGTCATGTCTATCTGTAGCTCTAGTCATGTCTATCTGCAGCTCTAGTCATGTCTATCTGTAGCTCTAGTTCTATCTGCAGCTCTAGTTCTATCTACAGCTCTAGTCATGTCTATCTGCAGCTCTAGTTCTATCTACAGCTCTAGTCATGTCTATCTACAGCTCTAGTTCTTTCTGCAGCTCTAGTTCTATCTGCAGCTCTAGTTCTATCTACAGCTCTAGTTCTATCTACAGCTCTAGTCATGTCTATCTGCAGCTCTAGTTCTATCTACAGCTCTAGTTCTATCTGCAGCTCTAGTCATGTCTATCTGCAGCTCTAGTTCTATCTGCAGCTCTAGTTCTATCTGCAGCTCTAGTCATGTCTATCTGCAGCTCTAGTTCTATCTGCAGCTCTAGTTCTATCTACAGCTCTAGTTCTATCTGCAGCTCTAGTCATGTCTATCTACAGCTCTAGTTCTATCTACATCTCTAGTTCTATCTACAGCTCTAGTTCTATCTGCAGCTCTAGTTCTATCTGCAGCTCTAGTCATGTCTATCTGCAGCTCTAGTTATATCTGCAGCTCTAGTCATGTCTATCTGCAGCTCTAGTCATGTCTATCTGCAGCTCTAGTTCTATCTACAGCTCTAGTTCTATCTGCAGCTCTAGTCATGTCTATATGCAGCTCTAGTCATGTCTATCTGCAGCTCTAGTTCTATCTGCAGCTCTAGTTCTATCTGCATCTCTAGTCATGTCTATCTGCAGCTCTAGTCATGTCTATCTGCAGCTCTAGTTCTATCTGCAGCTCTAGTCATGTCTATCTGCAGCTCTAGTCATGTCTATCTGCAGCTCTAGTTCTATCTACAGCTCTAGTTCTATCTACAGCTCTAGTTCTATCTACAGCTCTTGTCATGTCTATCTGCAGCTCTAGTTCTATCTACAGCTCTAGTTCTATCTACAGCTCTAGTTCTATCTGCAGCTCTAGTTCTTTCTGCAGCTCTAGTTCTATCTACAGCTCTAGTCATGTCTATCTACAGCTCTAGTCATGTCTATCTGCAGCTCTAGTTCTATCTGCAGCTCTAGTTCTATCTGCAGCTCTTGTCATGTCTATCTGCAGCTCTAGTCATGTCTATCTGCAGCTCTAGTCATGTCTATCTGCAGCTCTAGTTATATCTGCAGCTCTAGTTCTATCTACAGCTCTAGTTCTATCTGCAGTTCTAGGTCTATCTGCAGCTCTAGTTCTATCTACAGCTCTAGTTATATCTGCAGTTCTAGGTCTATCTGCAGCTCTAGTTCTATCTACAGCTCTAGTTCTATCTGCAGTTCTAGGTCTATCTGAAGCTCTAGTTCTATCTACAGCTCTAGTTCTATCTACAGCTCTAGTTCTATCTGCAGTTCTAGGTCTATCTGCAGCTCTAGTTCTATCTACAGCTCTAGTTCTATCTACAGCTCTAGTTCTATCTGCAGCTCTAGTTCTTTCTGCAGCTCTAGTTCTATCTACAGCTCTAGTCATGTCTATCTACAGCTCTAGTCATGTCTATCTGCAGCTCTAGTTCTATCTGCAGCTCTAGTTCTATCTGCAGCTCTTGTCATGTCTATCTGCAGCTCTAGTCATGTCTATCTGCAGCTCTAGTCATGTCTATCTGCAGCTCTAGTTATATCTGCAGCTCTAGTTCTATCTACAGCTCTAGTTCTATCTGCAGTTCTAGGTCTATCTGCAGCTCTAGTTCTATCTACAGCTCTAGTTATATCTGCAGTTCTAGGTCTATCTGCAGCTCTAGTTCTATCTACAGCTCTAGTTCTATCTGCAGTTCTAGGTCTATCTGAAGCTCTAGTTCTATCTACAGCTCTAGTTCTATCTACAGCTCTAGTTCTATCTACAGCTCTAGTCATGTCTATCTACAGCTCTAGTCATGTCTATCTGCAGCTCTAGTTCTATCTACAGCTCTAGTCATGTCTATCTGCAGCTCTAGTTCTATCTACAGCTCTTGTCATGTCTATCTGCAGCTCTAGTCATGTCTATCTGCAGCTCTAGTTCTATCTACAGCTCTAGTTCTATCTGCAGCTCTAGTTCTATCTGCAGCTCTGCAGCTCTAGTTCCACCTGCAGCTCTAGTTCTATCTGCAGCTCTAGTTCTATCTGCAGCTCTAGTCATGTCTATCTGCAGCTCTTGTCTATCTGCAGCTCTTGTCTATCTGCAGCTCTAGTTCTATCTGCAGCTCTAGTTCTATCTGCAGCTCTAGTTCTATCTGCAGCTCTAGTTCTTTCTGCAGCTCTAGTTCTATCTGCAGCTCTAGTCATGTCTATCTGCAGCTCTAGTTCTATCTGCAGCTCTAGTTCTATCTGCAGCTCTAGTTCTATCTGCAGCTCTAGTCATGTCTATCTGCAGCTCTAGTTCTATCTGCAGCTCAAGTTCTATCTGCAGCTCTAGTTCTATCTACAGCTCTAGTCATGTCTATCTACAGCTCTAGTTCTATCTACAGCTCTAGTTCTATCTACAGCTCTAGTTCTATCTGCAGCTCTAGTTCTATCTACAGCTCTAGTTCTATCTGCAGCTCTAGTCATGTCTATCTGTAGCTCTAGTCATGTCTATCTGCAGCTCTAGTCATGTCTATCTGCAGCTCTAGTTCTATCTGCAGCTCTAGTTCTATCTACAGCTCTAGTCATGTCTATCTGCAGCTCTAGTTCTATCTACAGCTCTAGTCATGTCTATCTGCAGCTCTAGTTCTATCTACAGCTCTAGTTCTATCTACAGCTCTAGTCATGTCTATCTGCAGCTCTAGTTCTATCTACAGCTCTAGTTCTATCTGCAGCTCTAGTCATGTCTATCTGCAGCTCTAGTTCTATCTGCAGCTCTAGTTCTATCTGCAGCTCTAGTCATGTCTATCTGCAGCTCTAGTTCTATCTGCAGCTCTAGTTCTATCTACAGCTCTAGTTCTATCTGCAGCTCTAGTCATGTCTATCTACAGCTCTAGTTCTATCTACAGCTCTAGTTCTATATACAGCTCTAGTTCTATCTGCAGCTCTAGTTCTATCTGCAGCTCTAGTCATGTCTATCTGCAGCTCTAGTCATGTCTATCTGCAGCTCTAGTCATGTCTATCTGCAGCTCTAGTTCTATCTGCAGCTCTAGTTCTATCTACAGCTCTAGTTCTATCTGCAGCTCTAGTCATGTCTATCTGCAGCTCTATTTCTATCTGCGGCTCTAGTTCTATCTGCAGCTCTAGTTCTATCTACAGCTCTAGTCATGTCTATCTGCAGCTCTAGTTCTATCTGCAGCTCTAGTTCTATCTGCAGCTCTAGTTCTATCTGCAGCTCTAGTTCTATCTGCAGCTCTAGTTCTATCTGCAGCTCTAGTTCTATCTACAGCTCTAGTCATGTCTATCTGCAGCTCTAGTCATGTCTATCTGCAGCTCTAGTCATGTCTATCTGCAGCTCTAGTCATGTCTATCTGCAGCACTAGTTCTATCTGCAGCTCTAGTTCTATCTGCAGCTCTATTTCTATCTGCAGCTCTAGTCATGTTTATCTGCAGCTCTAGTTCTATCTGCAGCTCTAGTTCTATCTACAGCTCTAGTCATGTTTATCTACAGCTCTAGTCATGTCTATCTGCAGCTCTAGTTCTATCTGCAGCTCTAGTTCTATCTACAGCTCTAGTTATATCTGTAGCTCTAGTTCTATCTGCAGCTCTAGTTCTATCTGCAGCTCTAGTCATGTCTATCTAGAGCTCTAGTTCTATATATAGCTCTAGTTCTATCTACAGCTCTAGTTCTATCTGCAGCTCTAGTTCTATCTGCAGCTCTAGTCATGTCTATCTGCAGCTCTAGTTCTATATGTAGCTCTAGTTCTATCTACAGCTCTAGTTCTATCTGCAGCTCTAGTTCTATCTGCAGCTCTAGTTCTATCTACAGCTCTAGTCATGTCTATCTGTAGCTCTAGTTCTATCTACAGCTCTAGTTATATCTACAGCTCTAGTTCTATCTGCAGCTCTAGTCATGTCTATCTGCAGCTCTAGTCATGTCTATCTGCAGCTCTAGTTCTATCTGCAGCTCTAGTTCTATCTACAGCTCTAGTTCTATCTGCAGCTCTAGTCATGTCTATCTGCAGCTCTAGTTCTATCTGCAGCTCTAGTTCTATCTGCAGCTCTAGTCATGTCTATCTGCAGCTCTAGTTCTATCTGCAGCTCTAGTCATGTCTATCTGCAGCTCTAGTTCTATCTGCAGCTCTAGTTCTATCTACAGCTCTAGTTCTATCTGCAGCTCTAGTCATGTCTATCTGTAGCTCTAGTCATGTCTATCTGCAGCTCTAGTCATGCCTATCTGCAGCTCTAGTTCTATCTGCAGCTCTAGTTCTATCTACAGCTCTAGTCATGTCTATCTGCAGCTCTAGTTCTATCTACAGCTCTAGTCATGTCTATCTACAGCTCTAGTTCTTTCTGCAGCTCTAGTTCTTTCTGCAGCTCTAGTTCTATCTACAGCTCTAGTTCTATCTACAGCTCTAGTCATGTCTATCTGCAGCTCTAGTTCTATCTACAGCTCTAGTTCTATCTGCAGCTCTAGTCATGTCTATCTGCAGCTCTAGGTCTATCTGCAGCTCTAGTTCTATCTGCAGCTCTAGTCATGTCTATCTGCAGCTCTAGTTCTATCTGCAGCTCTAGTTCTATCTACAGCTCTAGTTCTATCTGCAGCTCTAGTCATGTCTATCTACAGCTCTAGTTCTATCTACAGCTCTAGTTCTATCTACAGCTCTAGTTCTATCTGCAGCTCTAGTTCTATCTGCAGCTCTAGTCATGTCTATCTGCAGCTCTAGTCGTGTCTATCTGCAGCTCTAGTTCTATCTGCAGCTCTAGTCATGTCTATCTGCAGCTCTAGTTATATCTGCAGCTCTAGTCATGTCTATCTGCAGCTCTAGTCATGTCTATCTGCAGCTCTAGTTCTATCTACAGCTCTAGTTCTATCTGCAGCTCTAGTCATGTCTATCTGCAGCTCTAGTCATGTCTATCTGCAGCTCTATTTCTATCTGCAGCTCTAGTTCTATCTGCATCTCTAGTCATGTCTATCTGCAGCTCTAGTAATGTATATCTGCAGCTCTAGTTCTATCTGCAGCTCTAGTCATGTCTATCTGCAGCTCTAGTCATGTCTATCTGCAGCTCTAGTTCTATCTACAGCTCTAGTTCTATCTACAGCTCTAGTTCTATCTACAGCTCTTGTCATGTCTATCTGCAGCTCTAGTTCTATCTACAGCTCTAGTTCTATCTACAGCTCTAGTTCTATCTGCAGCTCTAGTTCTATCTGCAGCTCTAGTTCTTTCTGCAGCTCTAGTTCTATCTACAGCTCTAGTCATGTCTATCTACATCTCTAGTCATGTCTCTCTGCAGCTCTAGTTCTATCTGCAGCTCTAGTTCTATCTGCAGCTCTTGTCATGTCTATCTGCAGCTCTAGTCATGTCTATCTGCAGCTCTAGTCATGTCTATCTGCAGCTCTAGTTATATCTGCAGCTCTAGTTCTATCTACAGCTCTAGTTCTATCTGCAGTTCTAGGTATATCTGCAGCTCTAGTTCTATCTACAGCTCTAGTTCTATCTGCAGTTCTAGGTCTATCTGCAGCTCTAGTTCTATCTACAGCTCTAGTTCTATCTGCAGTTCTAGGTCTATCTGAAGCTCTAGTTCTATCTACAGCTCTAGTTCTATCTACAGCTCTAGTTCTATCTACAGCTCTAGTCATGTCTATCTACAGCTCTAGTCATGTCTATCTGCAGCTCTAGTTCTATCTACAGCTCTAGTCATGTCTATCTGCAGCTCTAGTTCTATCTACAGCTCTTGTCATGTCTATCTGCAGCTCTAGTCATGTCTATCTGCAGCTCTAGTTCTATCTACAGCTCTAGTTCTATCTGCAGCTCTAGTTCTATCTGCAGCTCTAGTTCTATCTGCAGCTCTAGTTCTATCTGCAGCTCTAGTTCTTTCTGCAGCTCTAGTTCTATCTGCAGCTCTAGTCATGTCTATCTGCAGCTCTAGTTCTATCTGCAGCTCTAGTTCTATCTGCAGCTCTAGTTCTATCTACAGCTCTAGTTCTATCTGCAGCTCTAGTCATGTCTATCTGCAGCTCTAGTTCTATCTGCAGCTCTAGTTCTATCTACAGCTCTAGTTCTATCTGCAGCTCTAGTCATGTCTATCTGTAGCTCTAGTCATGTCTATCTGCAGCTCTAGTCATGTCTATCTGCAGCTCTAGTTCTATCTACAGCTCTAGTTCTATCTACAGCTCTAGTTCTATCTACAGCTCTAGTCATGTCTATCTGCAGCTCTAGTTCTATCTGCAGCTCTAGTTCTATCTACAGCTCTAGTTCTATCTACAGCTCTAGTCATGTCTATCTGCAGCTCTAGTTCTATCTGCAGCTCTAGTTCTATCTACAGCTCTAGTTCTATCTACAGCTCTAGTCATGTCTATCTGCAGCTCTAGTTCTATCTACAGCTCTAGTTCTATCTGCAGCTCTAGTCATGTCTATCTGCAGCTCTAGTTCTATCTGCAGCTCTAGTCATGTCTATCTGCAGCTCTAGTTCTATATGCAGCTCTAGTTCTATCTACAGCTCTAGTTCTATCTGCAGCTCTAGTCATGTCTATCTACAGCTCTAGTTCTATCTACAGCTCTAGTTCTATCTACAGCTCTAGTTCTATCTGCAGCTCTAGTTCTATCTGCAGCTCTAGTCATGTCTATCTGCAGCTCTAGTCGTGTCTATCTGCAGCTCTAGTTCTATCTGCAGCTCTAGTCATGTCTATATGCAGCTCTAGTTCTATCTGCAGCTCTAGTCATGTCTATCTGCAGCTCTAGTCATGTCTATCTGCAGCTCTAGTTCTATCTACAGCTCTAGTTCTATCTGCAGCTCTAGTCATGTCTATCTGCAGCTCTAGTCATGTCTATCTGCAGCTCTAGTTCTATCTGCAGCTCTAGTTCTATCTGCATCTCTAGTCATGTCTATCTGCAGCTCTAGTCATGTCTATCTGCAGCTCTAGTTCTATCTACAGCTCTAGTCATGTCTATCTACAGCTCTAGTTCTTTCTGCAGCTCTAGTTCTATCTGCAGCTCTAGTTCTATCTACAGCTCTAGTTCTATCTACAGCTCTAGTCATGTATATCTGCAGCTCTAGTTCTATCTACAGCTCTAGTTCTATCTGCAGCTCTAGTCATGTCTATCTGCAGCTCTAGTTCTATCTGCAGCTCTAGTTCTATCTGCAGCTCTAGTCATGTCTATCTGCAGCTCTAGTTCTATCTGCAGCTCTAGTTCTATCTGCAGCTCTAGTTCTATCTACAGCTCTAGTTCTATCTGCAGCTCTAGTCATGTCTATCTGCAGCTCTAGTTCTATCTGCAGCTCTAGTTCTATCTGCAGCTCTAGTCATGTCTATCTGCAGCTCTAGTTCTATCTGCAGCTCTAGTCATGTCTATCTGCAGCTCTAGTTCTATCTGCAGCTCTAGTTCTATCTACAGCTCTAGTTCTATCTGCAGCTCTAGTCATGTCTATCTGTAGCTCTAGTCATGTCTATCTGCAGCTCTAGTCATGTCTATCTGTAGCTCTAGTTCTATCTGCAGCTCTAGTTCTATCTACAGCTCTAGTCATGTCTATCTGCAGCTCTAGTTCTATCTACAGCTCTAGTCATGTCTATCTACAGCTCTAGTTCTTTCTGCAGCTCTAGTTCTATCTGCAGCTCTAGTTCTATCTACAGCTCTAGTTCTATCTACAGCTCTAGTCATGTCTATCTGCAGCTCTAGTTCTATCTACAGCTCTAGTTCTATCTGCAGCTCTAGTCATGTCTATCTGCAGCTCTAGTTCTATCTGCAGCTCTAGTTCTATCTGCAGCTCTAGTCATGTCTATCTGCAGCTCTAGTTCTATCTGCAGCTCTAGTTCTATCTACAGCTCTAGTTCTATCTGCAGCTCTAGTCATGTCTATCTACAGCTCTAGTTCTATCTACAGCTCTAGTTCTATCTACAGCTCTAGTTCTATCTGCAGCTCTAGTTCTATCTGCAGCTCTAGTCATGTCTATCTGCAGCTCTAGTTATATCTGCAGCTCTAGTCATGTCTATCTGCAGCTCTAGTCATGTCTATCTGCAGCTCTAGTTCTATCTACAGCTCTAGTTCTATCTGCAGCTCTAGTCATGTCTATCTGCAGCTCTAGTCATGTCTATCTGCAGCTCTAGTTCTATCTGCAGCTCTAGTTCTATCTGCATCTCTAGTCATGTCTATCTGCAGCTCTAGTCATGTCTATCTGCAGCTCTAGTTCTATCTGCAGCTCTAGTCATGTCTATCTGCAGCTCTAGTCATGTCTATCTGCAGCTCTAGTTCTATCTACAGCTCTAGTTCTATCTACAGCTCTAGTTCTATCTACAGCTCTTGTCATGTCTATCTGCAGCTCTAGTTCTATCTACAGCTCTAGTTCTATCTACAGCTCTAGTTCTATCTGCAGCTCTAGTTCTTTCTGCAGCTCTAGTTCTATCTACAGCTCTAGTCATGTCTATCTACAGCTCTAGTCATGTCTATCTGCAGCTCTAGTTCTATCTGCAGCTCTAGTTCTATCTGCAGCTCTTGTCATGTCTATCTGCAGCTCTAGTCATGTCTATCTGCAGCTCTAGTCATGTCTATCTGCAGCTCTAGTTATATCTGCAGCTCTAGTTCTATCTACAGCTCTAGTTCTATCTGCAGTTCTAGGTCTATCTGCAGCTCTAGTTCTATCTACAGCTCTAGTTATATCTGCAGTTCTAGGTCTATCCGCAGCTCTAGTTCTATCTACAGCTCTAGTTCTATCTGCAGTTCTAGGTCTATCTGAAGCTCTAGTTCTATCTACAGCTCTAGTTCTATCTACAGCTCTAGTTCTATCTACAGCTCTAGTCATGTCTATTTACAGCTCTAGTCATGTCTATCTGCAGCTCTAGTTCTATCTACAGCTCTAGTCATGTCTATCTGCAGCTCTAGTTCTATCTACAGCTCTTGTCATGTCTATCTGCAGCTCTAGTCATGTCTATCTGCAGCTCTAGTTCTATCTACAGCTCTAGTTCTATCTGCAGCTCTAGTTCTATCTGCAGCTCTGCAGCTCTAGTTCCACCTGCAGCTCTAGTTCTATCTGCAGCTCTAGTTCTATCTGCAGCTCTAGTCATGTCTATCTGCAGCTCTTGTCTATCTGCAGCTCTAGTTCTATCTGCAGCTCTAGTTCTATCTGCAGCTCTAGTTCTATCTGCAGCTCTAGTTCTATCTGCAGCTCTAGTTCTTTCTGCAGCTCTAGTTCTATCTGCAGCTCTAGTCATGTCTATCTGCAGCTCTAGTTCTATCTGCAGCTCTAGTTCTATCTGCAGCTCTAGTTCTATCTACAGCTCTAGTCCTATCTGCAGCTCTAGTCATGTCTATCTGCAGCTCTAGTTCTATCTGCAGCTCAAGTTCTATCTGCAGCTCTAGTTCTATCTACAGCTCTAGTCATGTCTATCTACAGCTCTAGTTCTATCTGCAGCTCTAGTTCTATCTGCAGCTCTAGTTCTATCTACAGCTCTAGTCCTATCTGCAGCTCTAGTCATGTCTATCTGCAGCTCTAGTTCTATCTACAGCTCTAGTTCTATCTGCAGCTCTAGTCATGTCTATCTGTAGCTCTAGTCATGTCTATCTGCAGCTCTAGTCATGTCTATCTGCAGCTCTAGTTCTATCTGCAGCTCTAGTTCTATCTACAGCTCTAGTCATGTCTATCTGCAGCTCTAGTTCTATCTACAGCTCTAGTCATGTCTATCTGCAGCTCTAGTTCTATCTACAGCTCTAGTTCTATCTACAGCTCTAGTCATGTCTATCTGCAGCTCTAGTTCTATCTACAGCTCTAGTTCTATCTGCAGCTCTAGTCATGTCTATCTGCAGCTCTAGTTCTATCTGCAGCTCTAGTTCTATCTGCAGCTCTAGTCATGTCTATCTGCAGCTCTAGTTCTATCTGCAGCTCTAGTTCTATCTACAGCTCTAGTTCTATCTGCAGCTCTAGTCATGTCTATCTACAGCTCTAGTTCTATCTACAGCTCTAGTTCTATATACAGCTCTAGTCATGTCTATCTACAGCTCTAGTTCTATCTGCAGCTCTAGTTCTATCTACAGCTCTAGTCATGTCTATCTGTAGCTCTAGTTCTATCTACAGCTCTAGTTCTATCTACAGCTCTAGTTATATCTGCAGCTCTAGTCATGTCTATCTGCAGCTCTAGTCATGTCTATCTACAGCTCTAGTTCTATCTATAGCTCTAGTTCTATCTGCAGCTCTAGTTCTATCTACAGCTCTAGTCATGTCTATCTACAGCTCTAGTTCTATCTACAGCTCTAGTTCTATCTACAGCTCTAGTTCTATCTACAGCTCTAGTCATGTCTATCTGTAGCTCTAGTCATGTCTATCTGCAGCTCTAGTTCTATCTACAGCTCTAGTTCTATCTACAGCTCTAGTCATGTCTATCTGTAGCTCTAGTCATGTCTATCTGCAGCTCTAGACATGTTTATCTGCAGCTCTAGTTCTATCTGCAGCTCTAGTTATATCTACAGCTCTAGTCATGTCTATCTGTAGCTCTAGTCATGTCTATCTGCAGCTCTAGTCATGTCTATCTGCAGCTCTAGTCATGTTTATCTGCAGCTCTAGTTCTATCTGCAGCTCTAGTTCTATCTACAGCTCTAGTCATGTCTATCTGCAGCTCTAGTCATGTCTATCTGCAGCTCTAGTCATGTCTATCTGCAGCTCTAGTTCTATCTGCAGCTCTAGTTCTATCTGCAGCTCTAGTCATGTCTATCTGCAGCTCTAGTCATGTCTATCTGCAGCTCTAGTCATGTCTATCTGCAGCTCTAGTTCTATCTGCAGCTCTAGTTCTATCTGCAGCTCTAGTTCTATCTACAGCTCTAGTTCTATCTGCAGCTCTAGTCATGTCTATCTGCAGCTCTATTTCTATCTGCAGCTCTAGTTCTATCTGCAGCTCTAGTTCTATCTACAGCTCTAGTCATGTCTATCTGCATCTCTAGTTCTATCTGCAGCTCTAGTTCTATCTGCAGCTCTAGTTCTATCTGCAGCTCTAGTTCTATCTACAGCTCTAGTCATGTCTATCTGCAGCTCTAGTCATGTCTATCTGCAGCTCTAGTCATGTCTATCTGCAGCTCTAGTTCTATCTGCAGCTCTATTTCTATCTGCAGCTCTAGTTCTATCTGCAGCTCTAGTCATGTTTATCTGCAGCTCTAGTTCTATCTGCAGCTCTAGTTCTATCTACAGCTCTAGTCATGTTTATCTACAGCTCTAGTCATGTCTATCTGCAGCTCTAGTTCTATCTACAGCTCTAGTTATATCTGTAGCTCTAGTTCTATCTGCAGCTCTAGTTCTATCTGCAGCTCTAGTCATGTCTATCTACAGCTCTAGTTATGTCTATCTGTAGCTCTAGTTCTTTCTTCAGCTCTAGTTCTATCTGCAGCTCTAGTTCTATCTACAGCTCTAGTTCTATCTGCAGCTCTAGTTCTATCTACAGCTCTAGTTATATCTGCAGCTCTAGTCATGTCTATCTACAGCTCTAGTTCTATATACAGCTCTAGTTCTATCTACAGCTCTAGTCATGTCTATCTGCAGCTCTAGTTCTATCTGTAGCTCTAGTTCTATCTACAGCTCTAGTTCTATCTGCAGCTCTAGTTCTATCTGCAGCTCTAGTCATGTCTATCTGCAGCTCTAGTCATGTATATCTGCAGCTCTAGTTCTATCTGCAGCTCTAGTTCTATCTATAGCTCTAGTCATGTCTATCTGCAGCTCTAGTTCTATCTGTAGCTCTAGTTCTATCTACAGCTCTAGTTCTATCTGCAGCTCTAGTTCTATCTGCAGCTCTAGTTCTATCTACAGCTCTAGTCATGTCTATCTGTAGCTCTAGTTCTATCTACAGCTCTAGTTCTATCTACAGCTCTAGTTCTATCTGCAGCTCTAGTCATGTCTATCTGCAGCTCTAGTCATGTCTATCTGCAGCTCTAGTTCTATCTGCAGCTCTAGTTCTATCTACAGCTCTAGTTCTATCTGCAGCTCTAGTCATGTCTATCTGCAGCTCTATTTCTATCTGCAGCTCTAGTTCTATCTGCAGCTCTAGTCATGTCTATCTGCAGCTCTAGTTCTATCTGCAGCTCTAGTCATGTCTATCTGCAGCTCTAGTTCTATCTGCAGCTCTAGTTCTATCTACAGCTCTAGTCATGTCTATCTGCAGCTCTAGTTCTATCTACAGCTCTAGTCATGTCTATCTACAGCTCTAGTTCTTTCTGCAGCTCTAGTTCTATCTGCAGCTCTAGTTCTATCTACAGCTCTAGTTCTATCTACAGCTCTAGTCATGTCTATCTGCAGCTCTAGTTCTATCTACAGCTCTAGTTCTATCTGCAGCTCTAGTCATGTCTATCTGCAGCTCTAGTTCTATCTGCAGCTCTAGTTCTATCTGCAGCTATAGTCATGTCTATCTGCAGCTCTAGTTCTATCTGCAGCTCTAGTTCTATCTACAGCTCTAGTTCTATATGCAGCTCTAGTCATGTCTATCTACAGCTCTAGTTCTATCTACAGCTCTAGTTCTATATACAGCTCTAGTTCTATCTGCAGCTCTAGTTCTATCTGCAGCTCTAGTCATGTCTATCTGCAGCTCTAGTCATGTCTATCTGCAGCTCTAGTCATGTCTATCTGCAGCTCTAGTTCTATCTGCAGCTCTAGTTCTATCTACAGCTCTAGTTCTATATGCAGCTCTAGTCATGTCTATCTGCAGCTCTATTTCTATCTGCAGCTCTAGTTCTATCTGCAGCTCTAGTTCTATCTACAGCTCTAGTCATGTCTATCTGCAGCTCTAGTTCTATCTGCAGCTCTAGTTCTATCTGCAGCTCTAGTTCTATCTGCAGCTCTAGTTCTATCTGCAGCTCTAGTTCTATCTGCAAATCTAGTTCTATCTACAGCTCTAGTCATGTCTATCTGCAGCTCTAGTCATGTCTATCTGCAGCTCTAGTCATGTCTATCTGCAGCTCTAGTTCTATCTGCAGCTCTAGTTCTATCTGCAGCTCTATTTCTATCTGCAGCTCTATTTCTATCTGCAGCTCTAGTCATGTTTATCTGCAGCTCTAGTTCTATCTGCAGCTCTAGTTCTATCTACAGCTCTAGTCATGTTTATCTACAGCTCTAGTCATGTCTATCTGCAGCTCTAGTTCTATCTGCAGCTCTAGTTCTATCTACAGCTCTAGTTATATCTGTAGCTCTAGTTCTATCTGCAGCTCTAGTTCTATCTGCAGCTCTAGTCATGTCTATCTACAGCTCTAGTTATGTCTATCTGTAGCTCTAGTTCTTTCTTCAGCTCTAGTTCTATCTGCAGCTCTAGTCATGTCTATCTGCAGCTCTAGTTCTATCTGCAGCTCTAGTTCTATCTACAGCTCTAGTTCTATCTGCAGCTCTAGTTCTATCTACAGCTCTAGTTCTATCTGCAGCTCTAGTCATGTCTATCTACAGCTCTAGTTCTATATACAGCTCTAGTTCTATCTACAGCTCTAGTTCTATCTGCAGCTCTAGTCATGTCTATCTGCAGCTCTAGTTCTATCTGTAGCTCTAGTTCTATCTACAGCTCTAGTTCTATCTGCAGCTCTAGTTCTATCTGCAGCTCTAGTTCTATCTACAGCTCTAGTCATGTCTATCTGTAGCTCTAGTTCTATCTACAGCTCTAGTTCTATCTACAGCTCTAGTTCTATCTGCAGCTCTAGTCATGTCTATCTGCAGCTCTAGTCATGTATATCTGCAGCTCTAGTTCTATCTGCAGCTCTAGTTCTATCTGCAGCTCTAGTCATGTCTATCTGCAGCTCTAGTTCTATCTGTAGCTCTAGTTCTATCTACAGCTCTAGTTCTATCTGCAGCTCTAGTTCTATCTGCAGCTCTAGTTCTATCTACAGCTCTAGTCATGTCTATCTGTAGCTCTAGTTCTATCTACAGCTCTAGTTCTATCTACAGCTCTAGTTCTATCTGCAGCTCTAGTCATGTCTATCTGCAGCTCTAGTTCTATCTGCAGCTCTAGTTCTATCTGCAGCTCTAGTCATGTCTATCTTTAGCTCTAGTTCTATCTGCAGCTCTAGTCATGTCTATCTGCAGCTCTAGTTCTATCTGCAGCTCTAGTTCTATCTGCAGCTCTGCAGCTCTAGTTCCACCTGCAGCTCTAGTTCTATCTGCAGCTCTAGTTCTATCTGCAGCTCTAGTCATGTCTATCTGCAGCTCTTGTCTATCTGCAGCTCTAGTTCTATCTGCAGCTATAGTTCTATCTGCAGCTCTAGTTCTATCTGCAGCTCTAGTTCTATCTGCAGCTCTAGTTCTTTCTGCAGCTCTAGTTCTATCTGCAGCTCTAGTAATGTCTATCTGCAGCTCTAGTTCTATCTGCAGCTCTAGTTCTATCTGCAGCTCTAGTTCTATCTACAGCTCTAGTCCTATCTGCAGCTCTAGTCATGTCTATCTGCAGCTCTAGTTCTATCTGCAGCTCAAGTTCTATCTGCAGCTCTAGTTCTATCTACAGCTCTAGTCATGTCTATCTACAGCTCTAGTTCTATCTGCAGCTCTAGTTCTATCTGCAGCTCTAGTTCTATCTACAGCTCTAGTCCTATCTGCAGCTCTAGTCATGTCTATCTGCAGCTCTAGTTCTATCTACAGCTCTAGTTCTATCTGCAGCTCTAGTCATGTCTATCTGTAGCTCTAGTCATGTCTATCTGCAGCTCTAGTCATGTCTATCTGCAGCTCTAGTTCTATCTGCAGCTCTAGTTCTATCTACAGCTCTAGTCATGTCTATCTGCAGCTCTAGTTCTATCTACAGCTCTAGTCATGTCTATCTGCAGCTCTAGTTCTATCTACAGCTCTAGTTCTATCTACAGCTCTAGTCATGTCTATCTGCAGCTCTAGTTCTATCTACAGCTCTAGTTCTATCTGCAGCTCTAGTCATGTCTATCTGCAGCTCTAGTTCTATCTGCAGCTCTAGTTCTATCTGCAGCTCTAGTCATGTCTATCTGCAGCTCTAGTTCTATCTGCAGCTCTAGTTCTATCTACAGCTCTAGTTCTATCTGCAGCTCTAGTCATGTCTATCTACAGCTCTAGTTCTATCTACAGCTCTAGTTCTATATACAGCTCTAGTCATGTCTATCTACAGCTCTAGTTCTATCTGCAGCTCTAGTTCTATCTACAGCTCTAGTCATGTCTATCTGTAGCTCTAGTTCTATCTACAGCTCTAGTTCTATCTACAGCTCTAGTTATATCTGCAGCTCTAGTCATGTCTATCTGCAGCTCTAGTCATGTCTATCTACAGCTCTAGTTCTATCTATAGCTCTAGTTCTATCTGCAGCTCTAGTTCTATCTACAGCTCTAGTCATGTCTATCTACAGCTCTAGTTCTATCTACAGCTCTAGTTCTATCTACAGCTCTAGTTCTATCTACAGCTCTAGTCATGTCTATCTGTAGCTCTAGTCATGTCTATCTGCAGCTCTAGTTCTATCTACAGCTCTAGTTCTATCTACAGCTCTAGTCATGTCTATCTGTAGCTCTAGTCATGTCTATCTGCAGCTCTAGACATGTTTATCTGCAGCTCTAGTTCTATCTGCAGCTCTAGTTATATCTACAGCTCTAGTCATGTCTATCTGTAGCTCTAGTCATGTCTATCTGCAGCTCTAGTCATGTCTATCTGCAGCTCTAGTCATGTTTATCTGCAGCTGTAGTTCTATCTGCAGCTCTAGTTCTATCTACAGCTCTAGTCATGTCTATCTGCAGCTCTAGTCATGTCTATCTGCAGCTCTAGTCATGTCTATCTGCAGCTCTAGTTCTATCTGCAGCTCTAGTTCTATCTGCAGCTCTAGTCATGTCTATCTGCAGCTCTAGTCATGTCTATCTGCAGCTCTAGTCATGTCTATCTGCAGCTCTAGTTCTATCTGCAGCTCTAGTTCTATCTGCAGCTCTAGTTCTATCTACAGCTCTAGTTCTATCTGCAGCTCTAGTCATGTCTATCTGCAGCTCTATTTCTATCTGCAGCTCTAGTTCTATCTGCAGCTCTAGTTCTATCTACAGCTCTAGTCATGTCTATCTGCATCTCTAGTTCTATCTGCAGCTCTAGTTCTATCTGCAGCTCTAGTTCTATCTGCAGCTCTAGTTCTATCTACAGCTCTAGTCATGTCTATCTGCAGCTCTAGTCATGTCTATCTGCAGCTCTAGTCATGTCTATCTGCAGCTCTAGTTCTATCTGCAGCTCTATTTCTATCTGCAGCTCTAGTTCTATCTGCAGCTCTAGTCATGTTTATCTGCAGCTCTAGTTCTATCTGCAGCTCTAGTTCTATCTACAGCTCTAGTCATGTTTATCTACAGCTCTAGTCATGTCTATCTGCAGCTCTAGTTCTATCTACAGCTCTAGTTATATCTGTAGCTCTAGTTCTATCTGCAGCTCTAGTTCTATCTGCAGCTCTAGTCATGTCTATCTACAGCTCTAGTTATGTCTATCTGTAGCTCTAGTTCTTTCTTCAGCTCTAGTTCTATCTGCAGCTCTAGTTCTATCTACAGCTCTAGTTCTATCTGCAGCTCTAGTTCTATCTACAGCTCTAGTTATATCTGCAGCTCTAGTCATGTCTATCTACAGCTCTAGTTCTATATACAGCTCTAGTTCTATCTACAGCTCTAGTCATGTCTATCTGCAGCTCTAGTTCTATCTGTAGCTCTAGTTCTATCTACAGCTCTAGTTCTATCTGCAGCTCTAGTTCTATCTGCAGCTCTAGTCATGTCTATCTGCAGCTCTAGTCATGTATATCTGCAGCTCTAGTTCTATCTGCAGCTCTAGTTCTATCTATAGCTCTAGTCATGTCTATCTGCAGCTCTAGTTCTATCTGTAGCTCTAGTTCTATCTACAGCTCTAGTTCTATCTGCAGCTCTAGTTCTATCTGCAGCTCTAGTTCTATCTACAGCTCTAGTCATGTCTATCTGTAGCTCTAGTTCTATCTACAGCTCTAGTTCTATCTACAGCTCTAGTTCTATCTGCAGCTCTAGTCATGTCTATCTGCAGCTCTAGTCATGTCTATCTGCAGCTCTAGTTCTATCTGCAGCTCTAGTTCTATCTACAGCTCTAGTTCTATCTGCAGCTCTAGTCATGTCTATCTGCAGCTCTATTTCTATCTGCAGCTCTAGTTCTATCTGCAGCTCTAGTCATGTCTAT
The DNA here is from genome assembly GCF_964263955.1 of Coregonus lavaretus. Taxonomy (NCBI): domain Eukaryota; kingdom Metazoa; phylum Chordata; class Actinopteri; order Salmoniformes; family Salmonidae; genus Coregonus; species Coregonus lavaretus. Next base: position 351,552 of record NW_028166633.1, read on the forward strand.
CTGCAGCTCTAGTTCTATCTGCAGCTCTAGTCATGTCTATCTGCAGCTCTAGTTCTATCTGCAGCTCTAGTTCTATCTACAGCTCTAGTCATGTCTATCTGCAGCTCTAGTTCTATCTACAGCTCTAGTCATGTCTATCTACAGCTCTAGTTCTTTCTGCAGCTCTAGTTCTATCTGCAGCTCTAGTTCTATCTACAGCTCTAGTTCTATCTACAGCTCTAGTCATGTCTATCTGCAGCTCTAGTTCTATCTACAGCTCTAGTTCTATCTGCAGCTCTAGTCATGTCTATCTGCAGCTCTAGTTCTATCTGCAGCTCTAGTTCTATCTGCAGCTATAGTCATGTCTATCTGCAGCTCTAGTTCTATCTGCAGCTCTAGTTCTATCTACAGCTCTAGTTCTATATGCAGCTCTAGTCATGTCTATCTACAGCTCTAGTTCTATCTACAGCTCTAGTTCTATATACAGCTCTAGTTCTATCTGCAGCTCTAGTTCTATCTGCAGCTCTAGTCATGTCTATCTGCAGCTCTAGTCATGTCTATCTGCAGCTCTAGTCATGTCTATCTGCAGCTCTAGTTCTATCTGCAGCTCTAGTTCTATCTACAGCTCTAGTTCTATATGCAGCTCTAGTCATGTCTATCTGCAGCTCTATTTCTATCTGCAGCTCTAGTTCTATCTGCAGCTCTAGTTCTATCTACAGCTCTAGTCATGTCTATCTGCAGCTCTAGTTCTATCTGCAGCTCTAGTTCTATCTGCAGCTCTAGTTCTATCTGCAGCTCTAGTTCTATCTGCAGCTCTAGTTCTATCTGCAAATCTAGTTCTATCTACAGCTCTAGTCATGTCTATCTGCAGCTCTAGTCATGTCTATCTGCAGCTCTAGTCATGTCTATCTGCAGCTCTAGTTCTATCTGCAGCTCTAGTTCTATCTGCAGCTCTATTTCTATCTGCAGCTCTATTTCTATCTGCAGCTCTAGTCATGTTTATCTGCAGCTCTAGTTCTATCTGCAGCTCTAGTTCTATCTACAGCTCTAGTCATGTTTATCTACAGCTCTAGTCATGTCTATCTGCAGCTCTAGTTCTATCTGCAGCTCTAGTTCTATCTACAGCTCTAGTTATATCTGTAGCTCTAGTTCTATCTGCAGCTCTAGTTCTATCTGCAGCTCTAGTCATGTCTATCTACAGCTCTAGTTATGTCTATCTGTAGCTCTAGTTCTTTCTTCAGCTCTAGTTCTATCTGCAGCTCTAGTCATGTCTATCTGCAGCTCTAGTTCTATCTGCAGCTCTAGTTCTATCTACAGCTCTAGTTCTATCTGCAGCTCTAGTTCTATCTACAGCTCTAGTTCTATCTGCAGCTCTAGTCATGTCTATCTACAGCTCTAGTTCTATATACAGCTCTAGTTCTATCTACAGCTCTAGTTCTATCTGCAGCTCTAGTCATGTCTATCTGCAGCTCTAGTTCTATCTGTAGCTCTAGTTCTATCTACAGCTCTAGTTCTATCTGCAGCTCTAGTTCTATCTGCAGCTCTAGTTCTATCTACAGCTCTAGTCATGTCTATCTGTAGCTCTAGTTCTATCTACAGCTCTAGTTCTATCTACAGCTCTAGTTCTATCTGCAGCTCTAGTCATGTCTATCTGCAGCTCTAGTCATGTATATCTGCAGCTCTAGTTCTATCTGCAGCTCTAGTTCTATCTGCAGCTCTAGTCATGTCTATCTGCAGCTCTAGTTCTATCTGTAGCTCTAGTTCTATCTACAGCTCTAGTTCTATCTGCAGCTCTAGTTCTATCTGCAGCTCTAGTTCTATCTACAGCTCTAGTCATGTCTATCTGTAGCTCTAGTTCTATCTACAGCTCTAGTTCTATCTACAGCTCTAGTTCTATCTGCAGCTCTAGTCATGTCTATCTGCAGCTCTAGTCATGTCTATCTGCAGCTCTAGTTCTATCTGCAGCTCTAGTTCTATCTACAGCTCTAGTTCTATCTGCAGCTCTAGTCATGTCTATCTGCAGCTCTAGTTCTATCTGCAGCTCTAGTTCTATCTGCAGCTCTAGTCATGTCTATCTTTAGCTCTAGTTCTATCTGCAGCTCTAGTCATGTCTATCTGCAGCTCTAGTTCTATCTGCAGCTCTAGTTCTATCTACAGCTCTAGTTCTATCTGCAGCTCTAGTCATGTCTATCTGTAGCTCTAGTCATGTCTATCTGCAGCTCTAGTCATGTCTATCTGCAGCTCTAGTTCTATCTACAGCTCTAGTCATGTCTATCTGCAGCTCTAGTTCTATCTACAGCTCTAGTCATGTCTATCTACAGCTCTAGTTCTTTCTGCAGCTCTAGTTCTATCTGCAGCTCTAGTTCTATCTACAGCTCTAGTTCTATCTACAGCTCTAGTCATGTATATCTGCAGCTCTAGTTCTATCTACAGCTCTAGTTCTATCTGCAGCTCTAGTCATGTCTATCTGCAGCTCTAGTTCTATCTGCAGCTCTAGTTCTATCTGCAGCTCTAGTCATGTCTATCTGCAGCTCTAGTTCTATCTGCAGCTCTAGTTCTATCTGCAGCTCTAGTTCTATCTGCAGCTCTAGTTCTATCTGCAGCTCTAGTCATGTCTATCTGCAGCTCTAGTCATGTCTATCTGCAGCTCTAGTTCTATCTGCAGCTCTAGTCATGTCTATCTGCAGCTCTAGTTCTATCTGCAGCTCTAGTCATGTCTATCTGCAGCTCTAGTTCTATCTGCAGCTCTAGTTCTATCTACAGCTCTAGTTCTATCTGCAGCTCTAGTCATGTCTATCTGTAGCTCTAGTCATGTCTATCTGCAGCTCTAGTCATGTCTATCTGCAGCTCTAGTTCTATCTGCAGCTCTAGTTCTATCTACAGCTCTAGTCATGTCTATCTGCAGCTCTAGTTCTATCTACAGCTCTAGTCATGTCTATCTACAGCTCTAGTTCTTTCTGCAGCTCTAGTTCTATCTGCAGCTCTAGTTCTATCTACAGCTCTAGTTCTATCTACAGCTCTAGTCATGTCTATCTGCAGCTCTAGTTCTATCTACAGCTCTAGTTCTATCTGCAGCTCTAGTCATGTCTATCTGCAGCTCTAGTTCTATCTGCAGCTCTAGTTCTATCTGCAGCTCTAGTCATGTCTATCTGCAGCTCTAGTTCTATCTGCAGCTCTAGTTCTATCTACAGCTCTAGTTCTATCTGCAGCTCTAGTCATGTCTATCTACAGCTCTAGTTCTATCTACAGCTCTAGTTCTATCTACAGCTCTAGTTCTATCTGCAGCTCTAGTTCTATCTGCAGCTCTAGTCATGTCTATCTGCAGCTCTAGTTATATCTGCAGCTCTAGTCATGTCTATCTGCAGCTCTAGTCATGTCTATCTGCAGCTCTAGTTCTATCTACAGCTCTAGTTATATCTGCAGCTCTAGTCATGTCTATCTGCAGCTCTAGTCATGTCTATCTGCAGCTCTAGTTCTATCTGCAGCTCTAGTTCTATCTGCATCTCTAGTCATGTCTATCTGCAGCTCTAGTCATGTCTATCTGCAGCTCTAGTTCTATCTGCAGCTCTAGTCATGTCTATCTGCAGCTCTAGTCATGTCTATCTGCAGCTCTAGTTCTATCTACAGCTCTAGTTCTATCTACAGCTCTAGTTCTATCTACAGCTCTTGTCATGTCTATCTGCAGCTCTAGTTCTATCTACAGCTCTAGTTCTATCTACAGCTCTAGTTCTATCTGCAGCTCTAGTTCTTTCTGCAGCTCTAGTTCTATCTACAGCTCTAGTCATGTCTATCTACAGCTCTAGTCATGTCTATCTGCAGCTCTAGTTCTATCTGCAGCTCTAGTTCTATCTGCAGCTCTTGTCATGTCTATCTGCAGCTCTAGTCATGTCTATCTGCAGCTCTAGTCATGTCTATCTGCAGCTCTAGTTATATCTGCAGTTCTAGGTCTATCTGAAGCTCTAGTTCTATCTACAGCTCTAGTTCTATCTACAGCTCTAGTTCTATCTACAGCTCTAGTCATGTCTATCTACAGCTCTAGTCATGTCTATCTGCAGCTCTAGTTCTATCTACAGCTCTAGTCATGTCTATCTGCAGCTCTAGTTCTATCTACAGCTCTTGTCATGTCTATCTGCAGCTCTAGTCATGTCTATCTGCAGCTCTAGTTCTATCTACAGCTCTAGTTCTATCTGCAGCTCTAGTTCTATCTGCAGCTCTGCAGCTCTAGTTCCACCTGCAGCTCTAGTTCTATCTGCAGCTCTAGTTCTATCTGCAGCTCTAGTCATGTCTATCTGCAGCTCTAGTTCTATCTGCAGCTCTAGTTCTATCTGCAGCTCTAGTTCTATCTGCAGCTCTAGTCATGTCTATCTGCAGCTCTAGTTCTATCTGCAGCTCAAGTTCTATCTGCAGCTCTAGTTCTATCTACAGCTCTAGTCATGTCTATCTACAGCTCTAGTTCTATCTACAGCTCTAGTTCTATCTACAGCTCTAGTTCTATCTGCAGCTCTTGTTCTATCTGCAGCTCTAGTTCTATCTACAGCTCTAGTTCTATCTGCAGCTCTAGTCATGTCTATCTGTAGCTCTAGTCATGTCTATCTGCAGCTCTAGTCATGTCTATCTGCAGCTCTAGTTCTATCTACAGCTCTAGTCATGTCTATCTGCAGCTCTAGTTCTATCTACAGCTCTAGTTCTATCTACAGCTCTAGTCATGTCTATCTGCAGCTCTAGTTCTATCTACAGCTCTAGTTCTATCTGCAGCTCTAGTCATGTCTATCTGCAGCTCTAGTTCTATCTGCAGCTCTAGTTCTATCTGCAGCTCTAGTCATGTCTATCTGCAGCTCTAGTTCTATCTGCAGCTCTAGTTCTATCTACAGCTCTAGTTCTATCTGCAGCTCTAGTCATGTCTATCTACAGCTCTAGTTCTATCTACAGCTCTAGTTCTATATACAGCTCTAGTTCTATCTGCAGCTCTAGTTCTATCTGCAGCTCTAGTCATGTCTATCTGCAGCTCTAGTCATGTCTATCTGCAGCTCTAGTCATGTCTATCTGCAGCTCTAGTTCTATCTGCAGCTCTAGTTCTATCTACAGCTCTAGTTCTATCTGCAGCTCTAGTCATGTCTATCTGCAGCTCTATTTCTATCTGCGGCTCTAGTTCTATCTGCAGCTCTAGTTCTATCTACAGCTCTAGTCATGTCTATCTGCAGCTCTAGTTCTATCTGCAGCTCTAGTTCTATCTGCAGCTCTAGTTCTATCTGCAGCTCTAGTTCTATCTGCAGCTCTAGTTCTATCTGCAGCTCTAGTTCTATCTACAGCTCTAGTCATGTCTATCTGCAGCTCTAGTCATGTCTATCTGCAGCTCTAGTCATGTCTATCTGCAGCTCTAGTCATGTCTATCTGCAGCTCTAGTTCTATCTGCAGCTCTAGTTCTATCTGCAGCTCTATTTCTATCTGCAGCTCTAGTCATGTTTATCTGCAGCTCTAGTTCTATCTGCAGCTCTAGTTCTATCTACAGCTCTAGTCATGTTTATCTACAGCTCTAGTCATGTCTATCTGCAGCTCTAGTTCTATCTGCAGCTCTAGTTCTATCTACAGCTCTAGTTATATCTGTAGCTCTAGTTCTATCTGCAGCTCTAGTTCTATCTGCAGCTCTAGTCATGTCTATCTAGAGCTCTAGTTCTATATACAGCTCTAGTTCTATCTACAGCTCTAGTTCTATCTGCAGCTCTAGTTCTATCTGCAGCTCTAGTCATGTCTATCTGCAGCTCTAGTTCTATATGTAGCTCTAGTTCTATCTACAGCTCTAGTTCTATCTGCAGCTCTAGTTCTATCTGCAGCTCTAGTTCTATCTACAGCTCTAGTCATGTCTATCTGTAGCTCTAGTTCTATCTACAGCTCTAGTTCTATCTACAGCTCTAGTTCTATCTGCAGCTCTAGTCATGTCTATCTGCAGCTCTAGTCATGTCTATCTGCAGCTCTAGTTCTATCTGCAGCTCTAGTTCTATCTACAGCTCTAGTTCTATCTGCAGCTCTAGTCATGTCTATCTGCAGCTCTAGTTCTATCTGCAGCTCTAGTTCTATCTGCAGCTCTAGTCATGTCTATCTGCAGCTCTAGTTCTATCTGCAGCTCTAGTCATGTCTATCTGCAGCTCTAGTTCTATCTGCAGCTCTAGTTCTATCTACAGCTCTAGTTCTATCTGCAGCTCTAGTCATGTCTATCTGTAGCTCTAGTCATGTCTATCTGCAGCTCTAGTCATGTCTATCTGCAGCTCTAGTTCTATCTGCAGCTCTAGTTCTATCTACAGCTCTAGTCATGTCTATCTGCAGCTCTAGTTCTATCTACAGCTCTAGTCATGTCTATCTACAGCTCTAGTTCTTTCTGCAGCTCTAGTTCTATCTGCAGCTCTAGTTCTATCTGCAGCTCTAGTTCTATCTGCAGCTCTAGTCATGTCTATCTGCAGCTCTAGTTCTATCTGCAGCTCTAGTTCTATCTACAGCTCTAGTTCTATCTGCAGCTCTAGTCATGTCTATCTGTAGCTCTAGTCATGTCTATCTGCAGCTCTAGTCATGTCTATCTGCAGCTCTAGTTCTATCTACAGCTCTAGTTCTATCTGCAGCTCTAGTCATGTCTATCTGCAGCTCTAGGTCTATCTGCAGCTCTAGTTCTATCTGCAGCTCTAGTCATGTCTATCTGCAGCTCTAGTTCTATCTGCAGCTCTAGTTCTATCTACAGCTCTAGTTCTATCTGCAGCTCTAGTCATGTCTATCTACAGCTCTAGTTCTATCTACAGCTCTAGTTCTATCTACAGCTCTAGTTCTATCTGCAGCTCTAGTTCTATCTGCAGCTCTAGTCATGTCTATCTGCAGCTCTAGTCGTGTCTATCTGCAGCTCTAGTTCTATCTGCAGCTCTAGTCATGTCTATCTGCAGCTCTAGTTATATCTGCAGCTCTAGTCATGTCTATCTGCAGCTCTAGTCATGTCTATCTGCAGCTCTAGTTCTATCTACAGCTCTAGTTCTATCTGCAGCTCTAGTCATGTCTATCTGCAGCTCTAGTCATGTCTATCTGCAGCTCTAGTTCTATCTGCAGCTCTAGTTCTATATGCATCTCTAGTCATGTCTATCTGCAGCTCTAGTAATGTCTATCTGCAGCTCTAGTTCTATCTGCAGCTCTAGTCATGTCTATCTGCAGCTCTAGTCATGTCTATCTGCAGCTCTAGTTCTATCTACAGCTCTAGTTCTATCTACAGCTCTAGTTCTATCTACAGCTCTTGTCATGTCTATCTGCAGCTCTAGTTCTATCTACAGCTCTAGTTCTATCTACAGCTCTAGTTCTATCTGCAGCTCTAGTTCTATCTGCAGCTCTAGTTCTTTCTGCAGCTCTAGTTCTATCTACAGCTCTAGTCATGTCTATCTACATCTCTAGTCATGTCTCTCTGCAGCTCTAGTTCTATCTGCAGCTCTAGTTCTATCTGCAGCTCTTGTCATGTCTATCTGCAGCTCTAGTCATGTCTATCTGCAGCTCTAGTCATGTCTATCTGCAGCTCTAGTTATATCTGCAGCTCTAGTTCTATCTACAGCTCTAGTTCTATCTGCAGTTCTAGGTATATCTGCAGCTCTAGTTCTATCTACAGCTCTAGTTCTATCTGCAGTTCTAGGTCTATCTGCAGCTCTAGTTCTATCTACAGCTCTAGTTCTATCTGCAGTTCTAGGTCTATCTGAAGCTCTAGTTCTATCTACAGCTCTAGTTCTATCTACAGCTCTAGTTCTATCTACAGCTCTAGTCATGTCTATCTACAGCTCTAGTCATGTCTATCTGCAGCTCTAGTTCTATCTACAGCTCTAGTCATGTCTATCTGCAGCTCTAGTTCTATCTACAGCTCTTGTCATGTCTATCTGCAGCTCTAGTCATGTCTATCTGCAGCTCTAGTTCTATCTACAGCTCTAGTTCTATCTGCAGCTCTAGTTCTATCTGCAGCTCTGCAGCTCTAGTTCCACCTGCAGCTCTAGTTCTATCTGCAGCTCTAGTTCTATCTGTAGCTCTAGTCATGTCTATCTGCAGCTCTTGTATATCTGCAGCTCTAGTTCTATCTGCAGCTCTAGTTCTATCTGCAGCTCTAGTTCTATCTGCAGCTCTAGTTCTATCTGCAGCTCTAGTTCTTTCTGCAGCTCTAGTTCTATCTGCAGCTCTAGTCATGTCTATATGCAGCTCTAGTTCTATCTGCAGCTCTAGTTCTATCTGCAGCTCTAGTTCTATCTACAGCTCTAGTTCTATCTGCAGCTCTAGTCATGTCTATCTGCAGCTCTAGTTCTATCTGCAGCTCTAGTTCTATCTACAGCTCTAGTTCTATCTGCAGCTCTAGTCATGTCTATCTGTAGCTCTAGTTCTATCTACAGCTCTAGTTCTATCTGCAGCTCTAGTCATGTCTATCTGCAGCTCTAGTTCTATCTGCAGCTCTAGTCATGTCTATCTGCAGCTCTAGTTCTATCTGCAGCTCTAGTTCTATCTACAGCTCTAGTTCTATCTGCAGCTCTAGTCATGTCTATCTACAGCTCTAGTTCTATCTACAGCTCTAGTTCTATCTACAGCTCTAGTTCTATCTGCAGCTCTAGTTCTATCTGCAGCTCTAGTCATGTCTATCTGCAGCTCTAGTCGTGTCTATCTGCAGCTCTAGTTCTATCTGCAGCTCTAGTCATGTCTATATGCAGCTCTAGTTCTATCTGCAGCTCTAGTCATGTCTATCTGCAGCTCTAGTCATGTCTATCTGCAGCTCTAGTTCTATCTACAGCTCTAGTTCTATCTGCAGCTCTAGTCATGTCTATCTGCAGCTCTAGTCATGTCTATCTGCAGCTCTAGTTCTATCTACAGCTCTAGTTCTATCTACAGCTCTAGTCATGTCTATCTGCAGCTCTAGTTCTATCTACAGCTCTAGTTCTATCTGCAGCTCTAGTCATGTCTATCTGCAGCTCTAGGTCTATCTGCAGCTCTAGTTCTATCTGCAGCTCTAGTCATGTCTATCTGCAGCTCTAGTTCTATCTGCAGCTCTAGTTCTATCTACAGCTCTAGTTCTATCTGCAGCTCTAGTCATGTCTATCTACAGCTCTAGTTCTATCTACAGCTCTAGTTCTATCTACAGCTCTAGTTCTATCTGCAGCTCTAGTTCTATCTGCAGCTCTAGTCATGTCTATCTGCAGCTCTAGTCGTGTCTATCTGCAGCTCTAGTTCTATCTGCAGCTCTAGTCATGTCTATCTGCAGCTCTAGTTATATCTGCAGCTCTAGTCATGTCTATCTGCAGCTCTAGTCATGTCTATCTGCAGCTCTAGTTCTATCTACAGCTCTAGTTCTATCTGCAGCTCTAGTCATGTCTATCTGCAGCTCTAGTCATGTCTATCTGCAGCTCTAGTTCTATCTGCAGCTCTAGTTCTATATGCATCTCTAGTCATGTCTATCTGCAGCTCTAGTAATGTCTATCTGCAGCTCTAGTTCTATCTGCAGCTCTAGTCATGTCTATCTGCAGCTCTAGTCATGTCTATCTGCAGCTCTAGTTCTATCTACAGCTCTAGTTCTATCTACAGCTCTAGTTCTATCTACAGCTCTTGTCATGTCTATCTGCAGCTCTAGTTCTATCTACAGCTCTAGTTCTATCTACAGCTCTAGTTCTATCTGCAGCTCTAGTTCTATCTGCAGCTCTAGTTCTTTCTGCAGCTCTAGTTCTATCTACAGCTCTAGTCATGTCTATCTACATCTCTAGTCATGTCTCTCTGCAGCTCTAGTTCTATCTGCAGCTCTAGTTCTATCTGCAGCTCTTGTCATGTCTATCTGCAGCTCTAGTCATGTCTATCTGCAGCTCTAGTCATGTCTATCTGCAGCTCTAGTTATATCTGCAGCTCTAGTTCTATCTACAGCTCTAGTTCTATCTGCAGTTCTAGGTATATCTGCAGCTCTAGTTCTATCTACAGCTCTAGTTCTATCTGCAGTTCTAGGTCTATCTGCAGCTCTAGTTCTATCTACAGCTCTAGTTCTATCTGCAGTTCTAGGTCTATCTGAAGCTCTAGTTCTATCTACAGCTCTAGTTCTATCTACAGCTCTAGTTCTATCTACAGCTCTAGTCATGTCTATCTACAGCTCTAGTCATGTCTATCTGCAGCTCTAGTTCTATCTACAGCTCTAGTCATGTCTATCTGCAGCTCTAGTTCTATCTACAGCTCTTGTCATGTCTATCTGCAGCTCTAGTCATGTCTATCTGCAGCTCTAGTTCTATCTACAGCTCTAGTTCTATCTGCAGCTCTAGTTCTATCTGCAGCTCTGCAGCTCTAGTTCCACCTGCAGCTCTAGTTCTATCTGCAGCTCTAGTTCTATCTGTAGCTCTAGTCATGTCTATCTGCAGCTCTTGTATATCTGCAGCTCTAGTTCTATCTGCAGCTCTAGTTCTATCTGCAGCTCTAGTTCTATCTGCAGCTCTAGTTCTATCTGCAGCTCTAGTTCTTTCTGCAGCTCTAGTTCTATCTGCAGCTCTAGTCATGTCTATATGCAGCTCTAGTTCTATCTGCAGCTCTAGTTCTATCTGCAGCTCTAGTTCTATCTACAGCTCTAGTTCTATCTGCAGCTCTAGTCATGTCTATCTGCAGCTCTAGTTCTATCTGCAGCTCTAGTTCTATCTACAGCTCTAGTTCTATCTGCAGCTCTAGTCATGTCTATCTGTAGCTCTAGTCATGTCTATCTGCAGCTCTAGTCATGTCTATCTGCAGCTCTAGTTCTATCTACAGCTCTAGTTCTATCTACAGCTCTAGTTCTATCTACAGCTCTAGTCATGTCTATCTGCAGCTCTAGTTCTATCTGCAGCTCTAGTTCTATCTACAGCTCTAGTTCTATCTACAGCTCTAGTCATGTCTATCTGCAGCTCTAGTTCTATCTACAGCTCTAGTTCTATCTGCAGCTCTAGTCATGTCTATCTGCAGCTCTAGTTCTATCTGCAGCTCTAGTCATGTCTATCTGCAGCTCTAGTTCTATCTGCAGCTCTAGTTCTATCTACAGCTCTAGTTCTATCTGCAGCTCTAGTCATGTCTATCTACAGCTCTAGTTCTATCTACAGCTCTAGTTCTATCTACAGCTCTAGTTCTATCTGCAGCTCTAGTTCTATCTGCAGCTCTAGTCATGTCTATCTGCAGCTCTAGTCGTGTCTATCTGCAGCTCTAGTTCTATCTGCAGCTCTAGTCATGTCTATATGCAGCTCTAGTTCTATCTGCAGCTCTAGTCATGTCTATCTGCAGCTCTAGTCATGTCTATCTGCAGCTCTAGTTCTATCTACAGCTCTAGTTCTATCTGCAGCTCTAGTCATGTCTATCTGCAGCTCTAGTCATGTCTATCTGCAGCTCTAGTTCTATCTGCAGCTCTAGTTCTATCTGCATCTCTAGTCATGTCTATCTGCAGCTCTAGTCATGTCTATCTGCAGCTCTAGTTCTATCTACAGCTCTAGTCATGTCTATCTACAGCTCTAGTTCTTTCTGCAGCTCTAGTTCTATCTGCAGCTCTAGTTCTATCTACAGCTCTAGTTCTATCTACAGCTCTAGTCATGTATATCTGCAGCTCTAGTTCTATCTACAGCTCTAGTTCTATCTGCAGCTCTAGTCATGTCTATCTGCAGCTCTAGTTCTATCTGCAGCTCTAGTTCTATCTGCAGCTCTAGTCATGTCTATCTGCAGCTCTAGTTCTATCTGCAGCTCTAGTTCTATCTGCAGCTCTAGTTCTATCTACAGCTCTAGTTCTATCTGCAGCTCTAGTCATGTCTATCTGCAGCTCTAGTTCTATCTGCAGCTCTAGTTCTATCTGCAGCTCTAGTCATGTCTATCTGCAGCTCTAGTTCTATCTGCAGCTCTAGTCATGTCTATCTGCAGCTCTAGTTCTATCTGCAGCTCTAGTTCTATCTACAGCTCTAGTTCTATCTGCAGCTCTAGTCATGTCTATCTGTAGCTCTAGTCATGTCTATCTGCAGCTCTAGTCATGTCTATCTGTAGCTCTAGTTCTATCTGCAGCTCTAGTTCTATCTACAGCTCTAGTCATGTCTATCTGCAGCTCTAGTTCTATCTACAGCTCTAGTCATGTCTATCTACAGCTCTAGTTCTTTCTGCAGCTCTAGTTCTATCTACAGCTCTAGTTCTATCTACAGCTCTAGTCATGTCTATCTGCAGCTCTAGTTCTATCTACAGCTCTAGTTCTATCTGCAGCTCTAGTCATGTCTATCTGCAGCTCTAGTTCTATCTGCAGCTCTAGTTCTATCTGCAGCTCTAGTCATGTCTATCTGCAGCTCTAGTTCTATCTGCAGCTCTAGTTCTATCTACAGCTCTAGTTCTATCTGCAGCTCTAGTCATGTCTATCTACAGCTCTAGTTCTATCTACAGCTCTAGTTCTATCTACAGCTCTAGTTCTATCTGCAGCTCTAGTTCTATCTGCAGCTCTAGTCATGTCTATCTGCAGCTCTAGTTATATCTGCAGCTCTAGTCATGTCTATCTGCAGCTCTAGTCATGTCTATCTGCAGCTCTAGTTCTATCTACAGCTCTAGTTCTATCTGCAGCTCTAGTCATGTCTATCTGCAGCTCTAGTCATGTCTATCTGCAGCTCTAGTTCTATCTGCAGCTCTAGTTCTATCTGCATCTCTAGTCATGTCTATCTGCAGCTCTAGTCATGTCTATCTGCAGCTCTAGTTCTATCTGCAGCTCTAGTCATGTCTATCTGCAGCTCTAGTCATGTCTATCTGCAGCTCTAGTTCTATCTACAGCTCTAGTTCTATCTACAGCTCTAGTTCTATCTACAGCTCTTGTCATGTCTATCTGCAGCTCTAGTTCTATCTACAGCTCTAGTTCTATCTACAGCTCTAGTTCTATCTGCAGCTCTAGTTCTTTCTGCAGCTCTAGTTCTATCTACAGCTCTAGTCATGTCTATCTACAGCTCTAGTCATGTCTATCTGCAGCTCTAGTTCTATCTGCAGCTCTAGTTCTATCTGCAGCTCTTGTCATGTCTATCTGCAGCTCTAGTCATGTCTATCTGCAGCTCTAGTCATGTCTATCTGCAGCTCTAGTTATATCTGCAGCTCTAGTTCTATCTACAGCTCTAGTTCTATCTGCAGTTCTAGGTCTATCTGCAGCTCTAGTTCTATCTACAGCTCTAGTTATATCTGCAGTTCTAGGTCTATCTGCAGCTCTAGTTCTATCTACAGCTCTAGTTCTATCTGCAGTTCTAGGTCTATCTGAAGCTCTAGTTCTATCTACAGCTCTAGTTCTATCTACAGCTCTAGTTCTATCTACAGCTCTAGTCATGTCTATTTACAGCTCTAGTCATGTCTATCTGCAGCTCTAGTTCTATCTACAGCTCTAGTCATGTCTATCTGCAGCTCTAGTTCTATCTACAGCTCTTGTCATGTCTATCTGCAGCTCTAGTCATGTCTATCTGCAGCTCTAGTTCTATCTACAGCTCTAGTTCTATCTGCAGCTCTAGTTCTATCTGCAGCTCTGCAGCTCTAGTTCCACCTGCAGCTCTAGTTCTATCTGCAGCTCTAGTTCTATCTGCAGCTCTAGTCATGTCTATCTGCAGCTCTTGTCTATCTGCAGCTCTAGTTCTATCTGCAGCTCTAGTTCTATCTGCAGCTCTAGTTCTATCTGCAGCTCTAGTTCTATCTGCAGCTCTAGTTCTTTCTGCAGCTCTAGTTCTATCTGCAGCTCTAGTCATGTCTATCTGCAGCTCTAGTTCTATCTGCAGCTCTAGTTCTATCTGCAGCTCTAGTTCTATCTACAGCTCTAGTCCTATCTGCAGCTCTAGTCATGTCTATCTGCAGCTCTAGTTCTATCTGCAGCTCAAGTTCTATCTGCAGCTCTAGTTCTATCTACAGCTCTAGTCATGTCTATCTACAGCTCTAGTTCTATCTGCAGCTCTAGTTCTATCTGCAGCTCTAGTTCTATCTACAGCTCTAGTCCTATCTGCAGCTCTAGTCATGTCTATCTGCAGCTCTAGTTCTATCTACAGCTCTAGTTCTATCTGCAGCTCTAGTCATGTCTATCTGTAGCTCTAGTCATGTCTATCTGCAGCTCTAGTCATGTCTATCTGCAGCTCTAGTTCTATCTGCAGCTCTAGTTCTATCTACAGCTCTAGTCATGTCTATCTGCAGCTCTAGTTCTATCTACAGCTCTAGTCATGTCTATCTGCAGCTCTAGTTCTATCTACAGCTCTAGTTCTATCTACAGCTCTAGTCATGTCTATCTGCAGCTCTAGTTCTATCTACAGCTCTAGTTCTATCTGCAGCTCTAGTCATGTCTATCTGCAGCTCTAGTTCTATCTGCAGCTCTAGTTCTATCTGCAGCTCTAGTCATGTCTATCTGCAGCTCTAGTTCTATCTGCAGCTCTAGTTCTATCTACAGCTCTAGTTCTATCTGCAGCTCTAGTCATGTCTATCTACAGCTCTAGTTCTATCTACAGCTCTAGTTCTATATACAGCTCTAGTCATGTCTATCTACAGCTCTAGTTCTATCTGCAGCTCTAGTTCTATCTACAGCTCTAGTCATGTCTATCTGTAGCTCTAGTTCTATCTACAGCTCTAGTTCTATCTACAGCTCTAGTTCTATCTGCAGCTCTAGTCATGTCTATCTGCAGCTCTAGTCATGTCTATCTACAGCTCTAGTTCTATCTATAGCTCTAGTTCTATCTGCAGCTCTAGTTCTATCTACAGCTCTAGTCATGTCTATCTACAGCTCTAGTTCTATCTACAGCTCTAGTTCTATCTACAGCTCTAGTTCTATCTACAGCTCTAGTCATGTCTATCTGTAGCTCTAGTCATGTCTATCTGCAGCTCTAGTTCTATCTACAGCTCTAGTTCTATCTACAGCTCTAGTCATGTCTATCTGTAGCTCTAGTCATGTCTATCTGCAGCTCTAGACATGTTTATCTGCAGCTCTAGTTCTATCTGCAGCTCTAGTTATATCTACAGCTCTAGTCATGTCTATCTGTAGCTCTAGTCATGTCTATCTGCAGCTCTAGTCATGTCTATCTGCAGCTCTAGTCATGTTTATCTGCAGCTCTAGTTCTATCTACAGCTCTAGTTCTATCTGCAGCTCTAGTTCTATCTGCAGCTCTGCAGCTCTAGTTCCACCTGCAGCTCTAGTTCTATCTGCAGCTCTAGTTCTATCTGCAGCTCTAGTCATGTCTATCTGCAGCTCTTGTCTATCTGCAGCTCTAGTTCTATCTGCAGCTCTAGTTCTATCTGCAGCTCTAGTTCTATCTGCAGCTCTAGTTCTATCTGCAGCTCTAGTTCTTTCTGCAGCTCTAGTTCTATCTGCAGCTCTAGTCATGTCTATCTGCAGCTCTAGTTCTATCTGCAGCTCTAGTTCTATCTGCAGCTCTAGTTCTATCTACAGCTCTAGTCCTATCTGCAGCTCTAGTCATGTCTATCTGCAGCTCTAGTTCTATCTGCAGCTCAAGTTCTATCTGCAGCTCTAGTTCTATCTACAGCTCTAGTCATGTCTATCTACAGCTCTAGTTCTATCTGCAGCTCTAGTTCTATCTGCAGCTCTAGTTCTATCTACAGCTCTAGTCCTATCTGCAGCTCTAGTCATGTCTATCTGCAGCTCTAGTTCTATCTACAGCTCTAGTTCTATCTGCAGCTCTAGTCATGTCTATCTGTAGCTCTAGTCATGTCTATCTGCAGCTCTAGTCATGTCTATCTGCAGCTCTAGTTCTATCTGCAGCTCTAGTTCTATCTACAGCTCTAGTCATGTCTATCTGCAGCTCTAGTTCTATCTACAGCTCTAGTCATGTCTATCTGCAGCTCTAGTTCTATCTACAGCTCTAGTTCTATCTACAGCTCTAGTCATGTCTATCTGCAGCTCTAGTTCTATCTACAGCTCTAGTTCTATCTGCAGCTCTAGTCATGTGTATCTGCAGCTCTAGTTCTATCTGCAGCTCTAGTTCTATCTGCAGCTCTAGTCATGTCTATCTGCAGCTCTAGTTCTATCTGCAGCTCTAGTTCTATCTACAGCTCTAGTTCTATCTGCAGCTCTAGTCATGTCTATCTACAGCTCTAGTTCTATCTACAGCTCTAGTTCTATATACAGCTCTAGTCATGTCTATCTACAGCTCTAGTTCTATCTGCAGCTCTAGTTCTATCTACAGCTCTAGTCATGTCTATCTGTAGCTCTAGTTCTATCTACAGCTCTAGTTCTATCTACAGCTCTAGTTATATCTGCAGCTCTAGTCATGTCTATCTGCAGCTCTAGTCATGTCTATCTACAGCTCTAGTTCTATCTATAGCTCTAGTTCTATCTGCAGCTCTAGTTCTATCTACAGCTCTAGTCATGTCTATCTACAGCTCTAGTTCTATCTACAGCTCTAGTTCTATCTACAGCTCTAGTTCTATCTACAGCTCTAGTCATGTCTATCTGTAGCTCTAGTCATGTCTATCTGCAGCTCTAGTTCTATCTACAGCTCTAGTTCTATCTACAGCTCTAGTCATGTCTATCTGTAGCTCTAGTCATGTCTATCTGCAGCTCTAGACATGTTTATCTGCAGCTCTAGTTCTATCTGCAGCTCTAGTTATATCTACAGCTCTAGTCATGTCTATCTGTAGCTCTAGTCATGTCTATCTGCAGCTCTAGTCATGTCTATCTGCAGCTCTAGTCATGTTTATCTGCAGCTCTAGTTCTATCTGCAGCTCTAGTTCTATCTACAGCTCTAGTCATGTCTATCTGCAGCTCTAGTCATGTCTATCTGCAGCTCTAGTCATGTCTATCTGCAGCTCTAGTTCTATCTGCAGCTCTAGTTCTATCTGCAGCTCTAGTCATGTCTATCTGCAGCTCTAGTCATGTCTATCTGCAGCTCTAGTCATGTCTATCTGCAGCTCTAGTTCTATCTGCAGCTCTAGTTCTATCTACAGCTCTAGTTCTATCTGCAGCTCTAGTCATGTCTATCTGCAGCTCTATTTCTATCTGCAGCTCTAGTTCTATCTGCAGCTCTAGTTCTATCTACAGCTCTAGTCATGTCTATCTGCATCTCTAGTTATATCTGCAGCTCTAGTTCTATCTGCAGCTCTAGTTCTATCTGCAGCTCTAGTTCTATCTACAGCTCTAGTCATGTCTATCTGCAGCTCTAGTCATGTCTATCTGCAGCTCTAGTCATGTCTATCTGCAGCTCTAGTTCTATCTGCAGCTCTATTTCTATCTGCAGCTCTAGTTCTATCTGCAGCTCTAGTCATGTTTATCTGCAGCTCTAGTTCTATCTGCAGCTCTAGTTCTATCTACAGCTCTAGTCATGTTTATCTACAGCTCTAGTCATGTCTATCTGCAGCTCTAGTTCTATCTACAGCTCTAGTTATATCTGTAGCTCTAGTTCTATCTGCAGCTCTAGTTCTATCTGCAGCTCTAGTCATGTCTATCTACAGCTCTAGTTATGTCTATCTGTAGCTCTAGTTCTTTCTTCAGCTCTAGTTCTATCTGCAGCTCTAGTTCTATCTACAGCTCTAGTTCTATCTGCAGCTCTAGTTCTATCTACAGCTCTAGTTATATCTGCAGCTCTAGTCATGTCTATCTACAGCTCTAGTTCTATATACAGCTCTAGTTCTATCTACAGCTCTAGTCATGTCTATCTGCAGCTCTAGTTCTATCTGTAGCTCTAGTTCTATCTACAGCTCTAGTTCTATCTGCAGCTCTAGTTCTATCTGCAGCTCTAGTCATGTCTATCTGCAGGTCTAGTCATGTATATCTGCAGCTCTAGTTCTATCTGCAGCTCTAGTTCTATCTATAGCTCTAGTCATGTCTATCTGCAGCTCTAGTTCTATCTGTAGCTCTAGTTCTATCTACAGCTCTAGTTCTATCTGCAGCTCTAGTCATGTCTATCTGTAGCTCTAGTCATGTCTATCTGCAGCTCTAGTCATGTCTATCTGTAGCTCTAGTTCTATCTGCAGCTCTAGTTCTATCTATAGCTCTAGTCATGTCTATCTGCAGCTCTAGTTCTATCTGCAGCTCTAGTTCTATCTACAGCTCTAGTTCTATCTGCAGCTCTAGTCATGTCTATCTGTAGCTCTAGTCATGTCTATCTGCAGCTCTAGTCATGTCTATCTGTAGCTCTAGTTCTATCTGCAGCTCTAGTTCTATCTACAGCTCTAGTCATGTCTATCTGCAGCTCTAGTTCTATCTGCAGCTCTAGTTCTATCTACAGCTCTAGTTCTATCTACAGCTCTAGTCATGTCTATCTGCAGCTCTAGTTCTATCTACAGCTCTAGTTCTATCTGCAGCTCTAGTCATGTCTATCTGCAGCTCTAGTTCTATCTGCAGCTCTAGTCATGTCTATCTGCAGCTCTAGTTCTATCTGCAGCTCTAGTTCTATCTACAGCTCTAGTTCTATCTGCAGCTCTAGTCATGTCTATCTACAGCTCTAGTTCTATCTACAGCTCTAGTTCTATCTACAGCTCTAGTTCTATCTGCAGCTCTAGTTCTATCTGCAGCTCTAGTCATGTCTATCTGCAGCTCTAGTCGTGTCTATCTGCAGCTCTAGTTCTATCTGCAGCTCTAGTCATGTCTATATGCAGCTCTAGTTCTATCTGCAGCTCTAGTCATGTCTATCTGCAGCTCTAGTCATGTCTATCTGCAGCTCTAGTTCTATCTACAGCTCTAGTTCTATCTGCAGCTCTAGTCATGTCTATCTGCAGCTCTAGTCATGTCTATCTGCAGCTCTAGTTCTATCTGCAGCTCTAGTTCTATCTGCATCTCTAGTCATGTCTATCTGCAGCTCTAGTCATGTCTATCTGCAGCTCTAGTTCTATCTACAGCTCTAGTCATGTCTATCTACAGCTCTAGTTCTTTCTGCAGCTCTAGTTCTATCTGCAGCTCTAGTTCTATCTACAGCTCTAGTTCTATCTACAGCTCTAGTCATGTATATCTGCAGCTCTAGTTCTATCTACAGCTCTAGTTCTATCTGCAGCTCTAGTCATGTCTATCTGCAGCTCTAGTTCTATCTGCAGCTCTAGTTCTATCTGCAGCTCTAGTCATGTCTATCTGCAGCTCTAGTTCTATCTGCAGCTCTAGTTCTATCTGCAGCTCTAGTTATATCTACAGCTCTAGTTCTATCTGCAGCTCTAGTCATGTCTATCTGCAGCTCTAGTTCTATCTGCAGCTCTAGTTCTATCTGCAGCTCTAGTCATGTCTATCTGCAGCTCTAGTTCTATCTGCAGCTCTAGTCATGTCTATCTGCAGCTCTAGTTCTATCTGCAGCTCTAGTTCTATCTACAGCTCTAGTTCTATCTGCAGCTCTAGTCATGTCTATCTGTAGCTCTAGTCATGTCTATCTGCAACTCTAGTCATGTCTATCTGTAGCTCTAGTTCTATCTGCAGCTCTAGTTCTATCTACAGCTCTAGTCATGTCTATCTGCAGCTCTAGTTCTATCTACAGCTCTAGTCATGTCTATCTACAGCTCTAGTTCTTTCTGCAGCTCTAGTTCTATCTGCAGCTCTAGTTCTATCTACAGCTCTAGTTCTATCTACAGCTCTAGTCATGTCTATCTGCAGCTCTAGTTCTATCTACAGCTCTAGTTCTATCTGCAGCTCTAGTCATGTCTATCTGCAGCTCTAGTTCTATCTGCTGCTCTAGTTCTATCTGCAGCTCTAGTCATGTCTATCTGCAGCTCTAGTTCTATCTGCAGCTCTAGTTCTATCTACAGCTCTAGTTCTATCTGCAGCTCTAGTCATGTCTATCTACAGCTCTAGTTCTATCTACAGCTCTAGTTCTATCTACAGCTCTAGTTCTATCTGCAGCTCTAGTTCTATCTGCAGCTCTAGTCATGTCTATCTGCAGCTCTAGTTATATCTGCAGCTCTAGTCATGTCTATCTGCAGCTCTAGTCATGTCTATCTGCAGCTCTAGTTCTATCTACAGCTCTAGTTCTATCTGCAGCTCTAGTCATGTCTATCTGCAGCTCTAGTCATGTCTATCTGCAGCTCTATTTCTATCTGCAGCTCTAGTTCTATCTGCATCTCTAGTCATGTCTATCTGCAGCTCTAGTCATGTCTATCTGCAGCTCTAGTTCTATCTGCAGCTCTAGTCATGTCTATCTGCAGCTCTAGTCATGTCTATCTGCAGCTCTAGTTCTATCTACAGCTCTAGTTCTATCTACAGCTCTAGTTCTATCTACAGCTCTTGTCATGTCTATCTGCAGCTCTAGTTCTATCTACAGCTCTAGTTCTATCTACAGCTCTAGTTCTATCTGCAGCCGTAGTTCTTTCTGCAGCTCTAGTTCTATCTACAGCTCTAGTCATGTCTATCTACAGCTCTAGTCATGTCTATCTGCAGCTCTAGTTCTATCTGCAGCTCTAGTTCTATCTGCAGCTCTTGTCATGTCTATCTGCAGCTCTAGTCATGTCTATCTGCAGCTCTAGTCATGTCTATCTGCAGCTCTAGTTATATCTGCAGCTCTAGTTCTATCTACAGCTCTAGTTCTATCTGCAGTTCTAGGTCTATCTGCAGCTCTAGTTCTATCTACAGCTCTAGTTATATCTGCAGTTCTAGGTCTATCTGCAGCTCTAGTTCTATCTACAGCTCTAGTTCTATCTGCAGTTCTAGGTCTATCTGAAGCTCTAGTTCTATCTACAGCTCTAGTTCTATCTACAGCTCTAGTTCTATCTACAGCTCTAGTCATGTCTATTTACAGCTCTAGTCATGTCTATCTGCAGCTCTAGTTCTATCTACAGCTCTAGTCATGTCTATCTGCAGCTCTAGTTCTATCTACAGCTCTTGTCATGTCTATCTGCAGCTCTAGTCATGTCTATCTGCAGCTCTAGTTCTATCTACAGCTCTAGTTCTATCTGCAGCTCTAGTTCTATCTGCAGCTCTGCAGCTCTAGTTCCACCTGCAGCTCTAGTTCTATCTGCAGCTCTAGTTCTATCTGCAGCTCTAGTCATGTCTATATGCAGCTGTTGTCTATCTGCAGCTCTAGTTCTATCTGCAGCTCTAGTTCTATCTGCAGCTCTAGTTCTATCTGCAGCTCTAGTTCTATCTGCAGCTCTAGTTCTTTCTGCAGCTCTAGTTCTATCTGCAGCTCTAGTCATGTCTATCTGCAGCTCTAGTTCTATCTGCAGCTCTAGTTCTATCTGCAGCTCTAGTTCTATCTACATCTCTAGTCCTATCTGCAGCTCTAGTCATGTCTATCTGCAGCTCTAGTTCTATCTGCAGCTCAAGTTCTATCTGCAGCTCTAGTTCTATCTACAGCTCTAGTCATGTCTATCTACAGCTCTAGTTCTATCTGCAGCTCTAGTTCTATCTGCAGCTCTAGTTCTATATACAGCTCTAGTCCTATCTGCAGCTCTAGTCATGTCTATCTGCAGCTCTAGTTCTATCTACAGCTCTAGTTCTATCTGCAGCTCTAGTCATGTCTATCTGTAGCTCTAGTCATGTCTATCTGCAGCTCTAGTCATGTCTATCTGCAGCTCTAGTTCTATCTGCAGCTCTAGTTCTATCTACAGCTCTAGTCATGTCTATCTGCAGCTCTAGTTCTATCTACAGCTCTAGTCATGTCTATCTGCAGCTCTAGTTCTATCTACAGCTCTAGTTCTATCTACAGCTCTAGTCATGTCTATCTGCAGCTCTAGTTCTATCTACAGCTCTAGTTCTATCTGCAGCTCTAGTCATGTCTATCTGCAGCTCTAGTTCTATCTGCAGCTCTAGTTCTATCTGCAGCTCTAGTCATGTCTATCTGCAGCTCTAGTTCTATCTGCAGCTCTAGTTCTATCTACAGCTCTAGTTCTATCTGCAGCTCTAGTCATGTCTATCTACAGCTCTAGTTCTATCTACAGCTCTAGTTCTATATACAGCTCTAGTCATGTCTATCTACAGCTCTAGTTCTATCTGCAGCTCTAGTTCTATCTACAGCTCTAGTCATGTCTATCTGTAGCTCTAGTTCTATCTACAGCTCTAGTTCTATCTACAGCTCTAGTTCTATCTGCAGCTCTAGTCATGTCTATCTGCAGCTCTAGTCATGTCTATCTACAGCTCTAGTTCTATCTATAGCTCTAGTTCTATCTGCAGCTCTAGTTCTATCTACAGCTCTAGTCATGTCTATCTACAGCTCTAGTTCTATCTACAGCTCTAGTTCTATCTACAGCTCTAGTTCTATCTACAGCTCTAGTCATGTCTATCTGTAGCTCTAGTCATGTCTATCTGCAGCTCTAGTTCTATCTACAGCTCTAGTTCTATCTGCAGCTCTAGTTCTATCTGCAGCTCTGCAGCTCTAGTTCCACCTGCAGCTCTAGTTCTATCTGCAGCTCTAGTTCTATCTGCAGCTCTAGTCATGTCTATCTGCAGCTGTTGTCTATCTGCAGCTCTAGTTCTATCTGCAGCTCTAGTTCTATCTGCAGCTCTAGTTCTATCTGCAGCTCTAGTTCTATCTGCAGCTCTAGTTCTTTCTGCAGCTCTAGTTCTATCTGCAGCTCTAGTCATGTCTATCTGCAGCTCTAGTTCTATCTGCAGCTCTAGTTCTATCTGCAGCTCTAGTTCTATCTACAGCTCTAGTCCTATCTGCAGCTCTAGTCATGTCTATCTGCAGCTCTAGTTCTATCTACAGCTCTAGTTCTATCTGCAGCTCTAGTCATGTCTATCTGCAGCTCTAGTTCTATCTGCAGCTCTAGTCATGTCTATCTGCAGCTCTAGTTCTATCTGCAGCTCTAGTTCTATCTACAGCTCTAGTTCTATCTGCAGCTCTAGTCATGTCTATCTACAGCTCTAGTTCTATCTACAGCTCTAGTTCTATCTACAGCTCTAGTTCTATCTGCAGCTCTAGTTCTATCTGCAGCTCTAGTCATGTCTATCTGCAGCTCTAGTCGTGTCTATCTGCAGCTCTAGTTCTATCTGCAGCTCTAGTCATGTCTATATGCAGCTCTAGTTCTATCTGCAGCTCTAGTCATGTCTATCTGCAGCTCTAGTCATGTCTATCTGCAGCTCTAGTTCTATCTACAGCTCTAGTTCTATCTGCAGCTCTAGTCATGTCTATCTGCAGCTCTAGTCATGTCTATCTGCAGCTCTAGTTCTATCTGCAGCTCTAGTTCTATCTGCATCTCTAGTCATGTCTATCTGCAGCTCTAGTCATGTCTATCTGCAGCTCTAGTTCTATCTACAGCTCTAGTCATGTCTATCTACAGCTCTAGTTCTTTCTGCAGCTCTAGTTCTATCTGCAGCTCTAGTTCTATCTACAGCTCTAGTTCTATCTACAGCTCTAGTCATGTATATCTGCAGCTCTAGTTCTATCTACAGCTCTAGTTCTATCTGCAGCTCTAGTCATGTCTATCTGCAGCTCTAGTTCTATCTGCAGCTCTAGTTCTATCTGCAGCTCTAGTCATGTCTATCTGCAGCTCTAGTTCTATCTGCAGCTCTAGTTCTATCTGCAGCTCTAGTTATATCTACAGCTCTAGTTCTATCTGCAGCTCTAGTCATGTCTATCTGCAGCTCTAGTTCTATCTGCAGCTCTAGTTCTATCTGCAGCTCTAGTCATGTCTATCTGCAGCTCTAGTTCTATCTGCAGCTCTAGTCATGTCTATCTGCAGCTCTAGTTCTATCTGCAGCTCTAGTTCTATCTACAGCTCTAGTTCTATCTGCAGCTCTAGTCATGTCTATCTGTAGCTCTAGTCATGTCTATCTGCAGCTCTAGTCATGTCTATCTGTAGCTCTAGTTCTATCTGCAGCTCTAGTTCTATCTACAGCTCTAGTCATGTCTATCTGCAGCTCTAGTTCTATCTACAGCTCTAGTCATGTCTATCTACAGCTCTAGTTCTTTCTGCAGCTCTAGTTCTATCTGCAGCTCTAGTTCTATCTACAGCTCTAGTTCTATCTACAGCTCTAGTCATGTCTATCTGCAGCTCTAGTTCTATCTACAGCTCTAGTTCTATCTGCAGCTCTAGTCATGTCTATCTGCAGCTCTAGTTCTATCTGCTGCTCTAGTTCTATCTGCAGCTCTAGTCATGTCTATCTGCAGCTCTAGTTCTATCTGCAGCTCTAGTTCTATCTACAGCTCTAGTTCTATCTGCAGCTCTAGTCATGTCTATCTACAGCTCTAGTTCTATCTACAGCTCTAGTTCTATCTACAGCTCTAGTTCTATCTGCAGCTCTAGTTCTATCTGCAGCTCTAGTCATGTCTATCTGCAGCTCTAGTTATATCTGCAGCTCTAGTCATGTCTATCTGCAGCTCTAGTCATGTCTATCTGCAGCTCTAGTTCTATCTACAGCTCTAGTTCTATCTGCAGCTCTAGTCATGTCTATCTGCAGCTCTAGTCATGTCTATCTGCAGCTCTATTTCTATCTGCAGCTCTAGTTCTATCTGCATCTCTAGTCATGTCTATCTGCAGCTCTAGTCATGTCTATCTGCAGCTCTAGTTCTATCTGCAGCTCTAGTCATGTCTATCTGCAGCTCTAGTCATGTCTATCTGCAGCTCTAGTTCTATCTACAGCTCTAGTTCTATCTACAGCTCTAGTTCTATCTACAGCTCTTGTCATGTCTATCTGCAGCTCTAGTTCTATCTACAGCTCTAGTTCTATCTACAGCTCTAGTTCTATCTGCAGCCGTAGTTCTTTCTGCAGCTCTAGTTCTATCTACAGCTCTAGTCATGTCTATCTACAGCTCTAGTCATGTCTATCTGCAGCTCTAGTTCTATCTGCAGCTCTAGTTCTATCTGCAGCTCTTGTCATGTCTATCTGCAGCTCTAGTCATGTCTATCTGCAGCTCTAGTCATGTCTATCTGCAGCTCTAGTTATATCTGCAGCTCTAGTTCTATCTACAGCTCTAGTTCTATCTGCAGTTCTAGGTCTATCTGCAGCTCTAGTTCTATCTACAGCTCTAGTTATATCTGCAGTTCTAGGTCTATCTGCAGCTCTAGTTCTATCTACAGCTCTAGTTCTATCTGCAGTTCTAGGTCTATCTGAAGCTCTAGTTCTATCTACAGCTCTAGTTCTATCTACAGCTCTAGTTCTATCTACAGCTCTAGTCATGTCTATTTACAGCTCTAGTCATGTCTATCTGCAGCTCTAGTTCTATCTACAGCTCTAGTCATGTCTATCTGCAGCTCTAGTTCTATCTACAGCTCTTGTCATGTCTATCTGCAGCTCTAGTCATGTCTATCTGCAGCTCTAGTTCTATCTACAGCTCTAGTTCTATCTGCAGCTCTAGTTCTATCTGCAGCTCTGCAGCTCTAGTTCCACCTGCAGCTCTAGTTCTATCTGCAGCTCTAGTTCTATCTGCAGCTCTAGTCATGTCTATCTGCAGCTGTTGTCTATCTGCAGCTCTAGTTCTATCTGCAGCTCTAGTTCTATCTGCAGCTCTAGTTCTATCTGCAGCTCTAGTTCTATCTGCAGCTCTAGTTCTTTCTGCAGCTCTAGTTCTATCTGCAGCTCTAGTCATGTCTATCTGCAGCTCTAGTTCTATCTGCAGCTCTAGTTCTATCTGCAGCTCTAGTTCTATCTACAGCTCTAGTCCTATCTGCAGCTCTAGTCATGTCTATCTGCAGCTCTAGTTCTATCTGCAGCTCAAGTTCTATCTGCAGCTCTAGTTCTATCTACAGCTCTAGTCATGTCTATCTACAGCTCTAGTTCTATCTGCAGCTCTAGTTCTATCTGCAGCTCTAGTTCTATATACAGCTCTAGTCCTATCTGCAGCTCTAGTCATGTCTATCTGCAGCTCTAGTTCTATCTACAGCTCTAGTTCTATCTGCAGCTCTAGTCATGTCTATCTGTAGCTCTAGTCATGTCTATCTGCAGCTCTAGTCATGTCTATCTGCAGCTCTAGTTCTATCTGCAGCTCTAGTTCTATCTACAGCTCTAGTCATGTCTATCTGCAGCTCTAGTTCTATCTACAGCTCTAGTCATGTCTATCTGCAGCTCTAGTTCTATCTACAGCTCTAGTTCTATCTACAGCTCTAGTCATGTCTATCTGCAGCTCTAGTTCTATCTACAGCTCTAGTTCTATCTGCAGCTCTAGTCATGTCTATCTGCAGCTCTAGTTCTATCTGCAGCTCTAGTTCTATCTGCAGCTCTAGTCATGTCTATCTGCAGCTCTAGTTCTATCTGCAGCTCTAGTTCTATCTACAGCTCTAGTTCTATCTGCAGCTCTAGTCATGTCTATCTACAGCTCTAGTTCTATCTACAGCTCTAGTTCTATATACAGCTCTAGTCATGTCTATCTACAGCTCTAGTTCTATCTGCAGCTCTAGTTCTATCTACAGCTCTAGTCATGTCTATCTGTAGCTCTAGTTCTATCTACAGCTCTAGTTCTATCTACAGCTCTAGTTCTATCTGCAGCTCTAGTCATGTCTATCTGCAGCTCTAGTCATGTCTATCTACAGCTCTAGTTCTATCTATAGCTCTAGTTCTATCTGCAGCTCTAGTTCTATCTACAGCTCTAGTCATGTCTATCTACAGCTCTAGTTCTATCTACAGCTCTAGTTCTATCTACAGCTCTAGTTCTATCTACAGCTCTAGTCATGTCTATCTGTAGCTCTAGTCATGTCTATCTGCAGCTCTAGTTCTATCTACAGCTCTAGTTCTATCTGCAGCTCTAGTTCTATCTGCAGCTCTGCAGCTCTAGTTCCACCTGCAGCTCTAGTTCTATCTGCAGCTCTAGTTCTATCTGCAGCTCTAGTCATGTCTATCTGCAGCTGTTGTCTATCTGCAGCTCTAGTTCTATCTGCAGCTCTAGTTCTATCTGCAGCTCTAGTTCTATCTGCAGCTCTAGTTCTATCTGCAGCTCTAGTTCTTTCTGCAGCTCTAGTTCTATCTGCAGCTCTAGTCATGTCTATCTGCAGCTCTAGTTCTATCTGCAGCTCTAGTTCTATCTGCAGCTCTAGTTCTATCTACAGCTCTAGTCCTATCTGCAGCTCTAGTCATGTCTATCTGCAGCTCTAGTTCTATCTGCAGCTCAAGTTCTATCTGCACCTCTAGTTCTATCTACAGCTCTAGTCATGTCTATCTACAGCTCTAGTTCTATCTGCAGCTCTAGTTCTATCTGCAGCTCTAGTTCTATATACAGCTCTAGTCCTATCTGCAGCTCTAGTCATGTCTATCTGCAGCTCTAGTTCTATCTACAGCTCTAGTTCTATCTGCAGCTCTAGTCATGTCTATCTGTAGCTCTAGTCATGTCTATCTGCAGCTCTAGTCATGTCTATCTGCAGCTCTAGTTCTATCTGCAGCTCTAGTTCTATCTACAGCTCTAGTCATGTCTATCTGCAGCTCTAGTTCTATCTACAGCTCTAGTCATGTCTATCTGCAGCTCTAGTTCTATCTACAGCTCTAGTTCTATCTACAGCTCTAGTCATGTCTATCTGCAGTTCTAGTTCTATCTACAGCTCTAGTTCTATCTGCAGCTCTAGTCATGTCTATCTGCAGCTCTAGTTCTATCTGCAGCTCTAGTTCTATCTGCAGCTCTAGTCATGTCTATCTGCAGCTCTAGTTCTATCTGCAGCTCTAGTTCTATCTACAGCTCTAGTTCTATCTGCAGCTCTAGTCATGTCTATCTACAGCTCTAGTTCTATCTACAGCTCTAGTTCTATATACAGCTCTAGTCATGTCTATCTACAGCTCTAGTTCTATCTGCAGCTCTAGTTCTATCTACAGCTCTAGTCATGTCTATCTGTAGCTCTAGTTCTATCTACAGCTCTAGTTCTATCTACAGCTCTAGTTCTATCTGCAGCTCTAGTCATGTCTATCTGCAGCTCTAGTCATGTCTATCTACAGCTCTAGTTCTATCTATAGCTCTAGTTCTATCTGCAGCTCTAGTTCTATCTACAGCTCTAGTCATGTCTATCTACAGCTCTAGTTCTATCTACAGCTCTAGTTCTATCTACAGCTCTAGTTCTATCTACAGCTCTAGTCATGTCTATCTGTAGCTCTAGTCATGTCTATCTGCAGCTCTAGTTCTATCTACAGCTCTAGTTCTATCTACAGCTCTAGTCATGTCTATCTGTAGCTCTAGTCATGTCTATCTGCAGCTCTAGACATGTTTATCTGCAGCTCTAGTTCTATCTGCAGCTCTAGTTATATCTACAGCTCTAGTCATGTCTATCTGTAGCTCTAGTCATGTCTATCTGCAGCTCTAGTCATGTCTATCTGCAGCTCTAGTCATGTTTATCTGCAGCTCTAGTTCTATCTACAGCTCTAGTTCTATCTACAGCTCTAGTTCTATCTACAGCTCTTGTCATGTCTATCTGCAGCTCTAGTTCTATCTACAGCTCTAGTTCTATCTACAGCTCTAGTTCTATCTGCAGCCGTAGTTCTTTCTGCAGCTCTAGTTCTATCTACAGCTCTAGTCATGTCTATCTACAGCTCTAGTCATGTCTATCTGCAGCTCTAGTTCTATCTGCAGCTCTAGTTCTATCTGCAGCTCTTGTCATGTCTATCTGCAGCTCTAGTCATGTCTATCTGCAGCTCTAGTCATGTCTATCTGCAGCTCTAGTTATATCTGCAGCTCTAGTTCTATCTACAGCTCTAGTTCTATCTGCAGTTCTAGGTCTATCTGCAGCTCTAGTTCTATCTACAGCTCTAGTTATATCTGCAGTTCTAGGTCTATCTGCAGCTCTAGTTCTATCTACAGCTCTAGTTCTATCTGCAGTTCTAGGTCTATCTGAAGCTCTAGTTCTATCTACAGCTCTAGTTCTATCTACAGCTCTAGTTCTATCTACAGCTCTAGTCATGTCTATTTACAGCTCTAGTCATGTCTATCTGCAGCTCTAGTTCTATCTACAGCTCTAGTCATGTCTATCTGCAGCTCTAGTTCTATCTACAGCTCTTGTCATGTCTATCTGCAGCTCTAGTCATGTCTATCTGCAGCTCTAGTTCTATCTACAGCTCTAGTTCTATCTGCAGCTCTAGTTCTATCTGCAGCTCTGCAGCTCTAGTTCCACCTGCAGCTCTAGTTCTATCTGCAGCTCTAGTTCTATCTGCAGCTCTAGTCATGTCTATCTGCAGCTGTTGTCTATCTGCAGCTCTAGTTCTATCTGCAGCTCTAGTTCTATCTGCAGCTCTAGTTCTACCTGCAGCTCTAGTTCTATCTGCAGCTCTAGTTCTTTCTGCAGCTCTAGTTCTATCTGCAGCTCTAGTCATGTCTATCTGCAGCTCTAGTTCTATCTGCAGCTCTAGTTCTATCTGCAGCTCTAGTTCTATCTACAGCTCTAGTCCTATCTGCAGCTCTAGTCATGTCTATCTGCAGCTCTAGTTCTATCTGCAGCTCAAGTTCTATCTGCAGCTCTAGTTCTATCTACAGCTCTAGTCATGTCTATCTACAGCTCTAGTTCTATCTGCAGCTCTAGTTCTATCTGCAGCTCTAGTTCTATCTACAGCTCTAGTCCTATCTGCAGCTCTAGTCATGTCTATCTGCAGCTCTAGTTCTATCTACAGCTCTAGTTCTATCTGCAGCTCTAGTCATGTCTATCTGTAGCTCTAGGCATGTCTATCTGCAGCTCTAGTCATGTCTATCTGCAGCTCTAGTTCTATCTGCAGCTCTAGTTCTATCTACAGCTCTAGTCATGTCTATCTGCAGCTCTAGTTCTATCTACAGCTCTAGTCATGTCTATCTGCAGCTCTAGTTCTATCTACAGCTCTAGTTCTATCTACAGCTCTAGTCATGTCTATCTGCAGCTCTAGTTCTATCTACAGCTCTAGTTCTATCTGCAGCTCTAGTCATGTCTATCTGCAGCTCTAGTTCTATCTGCAGCTCTAGTTCTATCTGCAGCTCTAGTCATGTCTATCTGCAGCTCTAGTTCTATCTGCAGCTCTAGTTCTATCTACAGCTCTAGTTCTATCTGCAGCTCTAGTCATGTCTATCTACAGCTCTAGTTCTATCTACAGCTCTAGTTCTATATACAGCTCTAGTCATGTCTATCTACAGCTCTAGTTCTATCTGCAGCTCTAGTTCTATCTACAGCTCTAGTCATGTCTATCTGTAGCTCTAGTTCTATCTACAGCTCTAGTTCTATCTACAGCTCTAGTTCTATCTGCAGCTCTAGTCATGTCTATCTGCAGCTCTAGTCATGTCTATCTACAGCTCTAGTTCTATCTATAGCTCTAGTTCTATCTGCAGCTCTAGTTCTATCTACAGCTCTAGTCATGTCTATCTACAGCTCTAGTTCTATCTACAGCTCTAGTTCTATCTACAGCTCTAGTTCTATCTACAGCTCTAGTCATGTCTATCTGTAGCTCTAGTCATGTCTATCTGCAGCTCTAGTTCTATCTACAGCTCTAGTTCTATCTACAGCTCTAGTCATGTCTATCTGTAGCTCTAGTCATGTCTATCTGCAGCTCTAGACATGTTTATCTGCAGCTCTAGTTCTATCTGCAGCTCTAGTTATATCTACAGCTCTAGTCATGTCTATCTGTAGCTCTAGTCATGTCTATCTGCAGCTCTAGTCATGTCTATCTGCAGCTCTAGTCATGTTTATCTGCAGCTCTAGTTCTATCTACAGCTCTAGTTCTATCTGCAGCTCTAGTTCTATCTGCAGCTCTGCAGCTCTAGTTCCACCTGCAGCTCTAGTTCTATCTGCAGCTCTAGTTCTATCTGCAGCTCTAGTCATGTCTATCTGCAGCTCTTGTCTATCTGCAGCTCTAGTTCTATCTGCAGCTCTAGTTCTATCTGCAGCTCTAGTTCTATCTGCAGCTCTAGTTCTATCTGCAGCTCTAGTTCTTTCTGCAGCTCTAGTTCTATCTGCAGCTCTAGTCATGTCTATCTGCAGCTCTAGTTCTATCTGCAGCTCTAGTTCTATCTGCAGCTCTAGTTCTATCTACAGCTCTAGTCCTATCTGCAGCTCTAGTCATGTCTATCTGCAGCTCTAGTTCTATCTGCAGCTCAAGTTCTATCTGCAGCTCTAGTTCTATCTACAGCTCTAGTCATGTCTATCTACAGCTCTAGTTCTATCTGCAGCTCTAGTTCTATCTGCAGCTCTAGTTCTATCTACAGCTCTAGTCCTATCTGCAGCTCTAGTCATGTCTATCTGCAGCTCTAGTTCTATCTACAGCTCTAGTTCTATCTGCAGCTCTAGTCATGTCTATCTGTAGCTCTAGTCATGTCTATCTGCAGCTCTAGTCATGTCTATCTGCAGCTCTAGTTCTATCTGCAGCTCTAGTTCTATCTACAGCTCTAGTCATGTCTATCTGCAGCTCTAGTTCTATCTACAGCTCTAGTCATGTCTATCTGCAGCTCTAGTTCTATCTACAGCTCTAGTTCTATCTACAGCTCTAGTCATCTCTATCTGCAGCTCTAGTTCTATCTACAGCTCTAGTTCTATCTGCAGCTCTAGTCATGTCTATCTGCAGCTCTAGTTCTATCTGCAGCTCTAGTTCTATCTGCAGCTCTAGTCATGTCTATCTGCAGCTCTAGTTCTATCTGCAGCTCTAGTTCTATCTACAGCTCTAGTTCTATCTGCAGCTCTAGTCATGTCTATCTACAGCTCTAGTTCTATCTACAGCTCTAGTTCTATATACAGCTCTAGTCATGTCTATCTACAGCTCTAGTTCTATCTGCAGCTCTAGTTCTATCTACAGCTCTAGTCATGTCTATCTGTAGCTCTAGTTCTATCTACAGCTCTAGTTCTATCTACAGCTCTAGTTATATCTGCAGCTCTAGTCATGTGTATCTGCAGCTCTAGTCATGTCTATCTACAGCTCTAGTTCTATCTATAGCTCTAGTTCTATCTGCAGCTCTAGTTCTATCTACAGCTCTAGTCATGTCTATCTACAGCTCTAGTTCTATCTACAGCTCTAGTTCTATCTACAGCTCTAGTTCTATCTACAGCTCTAGTCATGTCTATCTGTAGCTCTAGTCATGTCTATCTGCAGCTCTAGACATGTTTATCTGCAGCTCTAGTTCTATCTGCAGCTCTAGTTATATCTACAGCTCTAGTCATGTCTATCTGTAGCTCTAGTCATGTCTATCTGCAGCTCTAGTCATGTCTATCTGCAGCTCTAGTCATGTTTATCTGCAGCTCTAGTTCTATCTGCAGCTCTAGTTCTATCTACAGCTCTAGTCATGTCTATCTGCAGCTCTAGTCATGTCTATCTGCAGCTCTAGTCATGTCTATCTGCAGCTCTAGTTCTATTCTGCAGCTCTAGTTCTATCTACAGCTCTAGTTCTATCTGCAGCTCTAGTTCTATCTGCAGCTCTAGTCATGTCTATCTGCAGGTCTAGTCATGTATATCTGCAGCTCTAGTTCTATCTGCAGCTCTAGTTCTATCTATAGCTCTAGTCATGTCTATCTGCAGCTCTAGTTCTATCTGTAGCTCTAGTTCTATCTGCAGCTCTAGTTCTATCTGCAGCTCTAGTTCTATCTGCAGCTCTAGTTCTATCTACAGCTCTAGTCATGTCTATCTGTAGCTCTAGTTCTATCTACAGCTCTAGTTCTATCTACAGCTCTAGTTCTATCTGCAGCTCTAGTCATGTCTATCTGCAGCTCTAGTCATGTCTATCTGCAGCTCTAGTTCTATCTGCAGCTCTAGTTCTATCTGCAGCTCTAGTTCTTTCTGCAGCTCTAGTTCTATCTACAGCTCTAGTCATGTCTATCTACAGCTCTAGTTCTATCTACAGCTCTAGTTCTATCTACAGCTCTAGTTCTATCTACAGCTCTAGTCATGTCTATCTGTAGCTCTAGTCATGTCTATCTGCAGCTCTAGTTCTATCTACAGCTCTAGTTCTATCTACAGCTCTAGTCATGTCTATCTGTAGCTCTAGTCATGTCTATCTGCAGCTCTAGACATGTTTATCTGCAGCTCTAGTTCTATCTGCAGCTCTAGTTATATCTACAGCTCTAGTCATGTCTATCTGTAGCTCTAGTCATGTCTATCTGCAGCTCTAGTCATGTCTATCTGCAGCTCTAGTCATGTTTATCTGCAGCTCTAGTTCTATCTACAGCTCTAGTTCTATCTGCAGCTCTAGTTCTATCTGCAGCTCTGCAGCTCTAGTTCCACCTGCAGCTCTAGTTCTATCTGCAGCTCTAGTTCTATCTGCAGCTCTAGTCATGTCTATCTGCAGCTCTTGTCTATCTGCAGCTCTAGTTCTATCTGCAGCTCTAGTTCTATCTGCAGCTCTAGTTCTATCTGCAGCTCTAGTTCTTTCTGCAGCTCTAGTTCTATCTGCAGCTCTAGTCATGTCTATCTGCAGCTCTAGTTCTATCTGCAGCTCTAGTTCTATCTGCAGCTCTAGTTCTATCTACAGCTCTAGTCCTATCTGCAGCTCTAGTCATGTCTATCTGCAGCTCTAGTTCTATCTGCAGCTCAAGTTCTATCTGCAGTTCTAGTTCTATCTACAGCTCTAGTCATGTCTATCTACAGCTCTAGTTCTATCTGCAGCTCTAGTTCTATCTGCAGCTCTAGTTCTATCTACAGCTCTAGTCCTATCTGCAGCTCTAGTCATGTCTATCTGCAGCTCTAGTTCTATCTACAGCTCTAGTTCTATCTGCAGCTCTAGTCATGTCTATCTGTAGCTCTAGTCATGTCTATCTGCAGCTCTAGTCATGTCTATCTGCAGCTCTAGTTCTATCTGCAGCTCTAGTTCTATCTACAGCTCTAGTCATGTCTATCTGCAGCTCTAGTTCTATCTACAGCTCTAGTCATGTCTATCTGCAGCTCTAGTTCTATCTACAGCTCTAGTTATATCTACAGCTCTAGTCATCTCTATCTGCAGCTCTAGTTCTATCTACAGCTCTAGTTCTATCTGCAGCTCTAGTCATGTCTATCTGCAGCTCTAGTTCTATCTGCAGCTCTAGTTCTATCTGCAGCTCTAGTCATGTCTATCTGCAGCTCTAGTTCTATCTGCAGCTCTAGTTCTATCTACAGCTCTAGTTCTATCTGCAGCTCTAGTCATGTCTATCTACAGCTCTAGTTCTATCTACAGCTCTAGTTCTATATACAGCTCTAGTCATGTCTATCTACAGCTCTAGTTCTATCTGCAGCTCTAGTTCTATCTACAGCTCTAGTCATGTCTATCTGTAGCTCTAGTTCTATCTACAGCTCTAGTTCTATCTACAGCTCTAGTTATATCTGCAGCTCTAGTCATGTGTATCTGCAGCTCTAGTCATGTCTATCTACAGCTCTAGTTCTATCTATAGCTCTAGTTCTATCTGCAGCTCTAGTTCTATCTACAGCTCTAGTCATGTCTATCTACAGCTCTAGTTCTATCTACAGCTCTAGTTCTATCTACAGCTCTAGTTCTATCTACAGCTCTAGTCATGTCTATCTGTAGCTCTAGTCATGTCTATCTGCAGCTCTAGTTCTATCTACAGCTCTAGTTCTATCTACAGCTCTAGTCATGTCTATCTGTAGCTCTAGTCATGTCTATCTGCAGCTCTAGACATGTTTATCTGCAGCTCTAGTTCTATCTGCAGCTCTAGTTATATCTACAGCTCTAGTCATGTCTATCTGTAGCTCTAGTCATGTCTATCTGCAGCTCTAGTCATGTCTATCTGCAGCTCTAGTCATGTTTATCTGCAGCTCTAGTTCTATCTGCAGCTCTAGTTCTATCTACAGCTCTAGTCATGTCTATCTGCAGCTCTAGTCATGTCTATCTGCAGCTCTAGTCATGTCTATCTGCAGCTCTAGTTCTATCTGCAGCTCTAGTTCTATCTGCAGCTCTAGTCATGTCTATCTGCAGCTCTAGTCATGTCTATCTGCAGCTCTAGTCATGTCTATCTGCAGCTCTAGTTCTATCTGCAGCTCTAGTTCTATCTACAGCTCTAGTTCTATCTGCAGCTCTAGTCATGTCTATCTGCAGCTCTATTTCTATCTGCAGCTCTAGTTCTATCTGCAGCTCTAGTTCTATCTACAGCTCTAGTCATGTCTATCTGCATCTCTAGTTCTATCTGCAGCTCTAGTTCTATCTGCAGCTCTAGTTCTATCTGCAGCTCTAGTTCTATCTGCAGCTCTAGTTCTATCTACAGCTCTAGTCATGTCTATCTGCAGCTCTAGTCATGTCTATCTGCAGCTCTAGTCATGTCTATCTGCAGCTCTAGTTCTATCTGCAGCTCTATTTCTATCTGCAGCTCTAGTTCTATCTGCAGCTCTAGTCATGTTTATCTGCAGCTCTAGTTCTATCTGCAGCTCTAGTTCTATCTACAGCTCTAGTCATGTTTATCTACAGCTCTAGTCATGTCTATCTGCAGCTCTAGTTCTATCTACAGCTCTAGTTATATCTGTAGCTCTAGTTCTATCTGCAGCTCTAGTTCTATCTGCAGCTCTAGTCATGTCTATCTACAGCTCTAGTTATGTCTATCTGTAGCTCTAGTTCTTTCTTCAGCTCTAGTTCTATCTGCAGCTCTAGTTCTATCTACAGCTCTAGTTCTATCTGCAGCTCTAGTTCTATCTACAGCTCTAGTTATATCTGCAGCTCTAGTCATGTCTATCTACAGCTCTAGTTCTATATACAGCTCTAGTTCTATCTACAGCTCTAGTCATGTCTATCTGCAGCTCTAGTTCTATCTGTAGCTCTAGTTCTATCTACAGCTCTAGTTCTATCTGCAGCTCTAGTTCTATCTGCAGCTCTAGTCATGTCTATCTGCAGGTCTAGTCATGTATATCTGCAGCTCTAGTTCTATCTGCAGCTCTAGTTCTATCTATAGCTCTAGTCATGTCTATCTGCAGCTCTAGTTCTATCTGTAGCTCTAGTTCTATCTGCAGCTCTAGTTCTATCTGCAGCTCTAGTTCTATCTGCAGCTCTAGTTCTATCTACAGCTCTAGTCATGTCTATCTGTAGCTCTAGTTCTATCTACAGCTCTAGTTCTATCTACAGCTCTAGTTCTATCTGCAGCTCTAGTCATGTCTATCTGCAGCTCTAGTCATGTCTATCTGCAGCTCTAGTTCTATCTGCAGCTCTAGTTCTATCTACAGCTCTAGTTCTATCTGCAGCTCTAGTCATGTCTATCTGCAGCTCTATTTCTATCTGCAGCTCTAGTTCTATCTGCAGCTCTAGTCATGTCTATCTGCAGCTCTAGTTCTATCTGCAGCTCTAGTCATGTCTATCTGCAGCTCTAGTTCTATCTGTAGCTCTAGTTCTATCTACAGCTCTAGTCATGTCTATCTGCAGCTCTAGTTCTATCTACAGCTCTAGTCATGTCTATCTACAGCTCTAGTTCTTTCTGCAGCTCTAGTTCTATCTGCAGCTCTAGTTCTATCTACAGCTCTAGTTCTATCTACAGCTCTAGTCATGTCTATCTGCAGCTCTAGTTCTATCTACAGCTCTAGTTCTATCTGCAGCTCTAGTCATGTCTATCTGCAGCTCTAGTTCTATCTGCAGCTCTAGTTCTATCTGCAGCTCTAGTCATGTCTATCTGCAGCTCTAGTTCTATCTGCAGCTCTAGTTCTATCTACAGCTCTAGTTCTATATGCAGCTCTAGTCATGTCTATCTACAGCTCTAGTTCTATCTACAGCTCTAGTTCTATATACAGCTCTAGTTCTATCTGCAGCTCTAGTTCTATCTGCAGCTCTAGTCATGTCTATCTGCAGCTCTAGTCATGTCTATCTGCAGCTCTAGTCATGTATATCTGCAGCTCTAGTTCTATCTGCAGCTCTAGTTCTATCTACAGCTCTAGTTCTATATGCAGCTCTAGTCATGTCTATCTGCAGCTCTATTTCTATCTGCAGCTCTAGTTCTATCTGCAGCTCTAGTTCTATCTACAGCTCTAGTCATGTCTATCTGCAGCTCTAGTTCTATCTGCAGCTCTAGTTCTATCTGCAGCTCTAGTTCTATCTGCAGCTCTAGTTCTATCTGCAGCTCTAGTTCTATCTGCAAATCTAGTTCTATCTACAGCTCTAGTCATGTCTATCTGCAGCTCTAGTCATGTCTATCTGCAGCTCTAGTCATGTCTATCTGCAGCTCTAGTTCTATCTGCAGCTCTAGTTCTATCTGCAGCTCTATTTCTATCTGCAGCTCTATTTCTATCTGCAGCTCTAGTCATGTTTATCTGCAGCTCTAGTTCTATCTGCAGCTCTAGTTCTATCTACAGCTCTAGTCATGTTTATCTACAGCTCTAGTCATGTCTATCTGCAGCTCTAGTTCTATCTGCAGCTCTAGTTCTATCTACAGCTCTAGTTATATCTGTAGCTCTAGTTCTATCTGCAGCTCTAGTTCTATCTGCAGCTCTAGTCATGTCTATCTACAGCTCTAGTTATGTCTATCTGTAGCTCTAGTTCTTTCTTCAGCTCTAGTTCTATCTGCAGCTCTAGTCATGTCTATCTGCAGCTCTAGTTCTATCTGCAGCTCTAGTTCTATCTACAGCTCTAGTTCTATCTGCAGCTCTAGTTCTATCTACAGCTCTAGTTCTATCTGCAGCTCTAGTCATGTCTATCTACAGCTCTAGTTCTATATACAGCTCTAGTTCTATCTACAGCTCTAGTTCTATCTGCAGCTCTAGTCATGTCTATCTGCAGCTCTAGTTCTATCTGTAGCTCTAGTTCTATCTACAGCTCTAGTTCTATCTGCAGCTCTAGTTCTATCTGCAGCTCTAGTTCTATCTACAGCTCTAGTCATGTCTATCTGTAGCTCTAGTTCTATCTACAGCTCTAGTTCTATCTACAGCTCTAGTTCTATCTGCAGCTCTAGTCATGTCTATCTGCAGCTCTAGTCATGTATATCTGCAGCTCTAGTTCTATCTGCAGCTCTAGTTCTATCTGCAGCTCTAGTCATGTCTATCTGCAGCTCTAGTTCTATCTGTAGCTCTAGTTCTATCTACAGCTCTAGTTCTATCTGTAGCTCTAGTTCTATCTGCAGCTCTAGTTCTATCTACAGCTCTAGTCATGTCTATCTGTAGCTCTAGTTCTATCTACAGCTCTAGTTCTATCTACAGCTCTAGTTCTATCTGCAGCTCTAGTCATGTCTATCTGCAGCTCTAGTCATGTCTATCTGCAGCTCTAGTTCTATCTGCAGCTCTAGTTCTATCTACAGCTCTAGTTCTATCTGCAGCTCTAGTCATGTCTATCTGCAGCTCTAGTTCTATCTGCAGCTCTAGTTCTATCTGCAGCTCTAGTCATGTCTATCTTTAGCTCTAGTTCTATCTGCAGCTCTAGTCATGTCTATCTGCAGCTCTAGTTCTATCTGCAGCTCTAGTTCTATCTACAGCTCTAGTTCTATCTGCAGCTCTAGTCATGTCTATCTGTAGCTCTAGTCATGTCTATCTGCAGCTCTAGTCATGTCTATCTGCAGCTCTAGTTCTATCTACAGCTCTAGTCATGTCTATCTGCAGCTCTAGTTCTATCTACAGCTCTAGTCATGTCTATCTACAGCTCTAGTTCTTTCTGCAGCTCTAGTTCTATCTGCAGCTCTAGTTCTATCTACAGCTCTAGTTCTATCTACAGCTCTAGTCATGTATATCTGCAGCTCTAGTTCTATCTACAGCTCTAGTTCTATCTGCAGCTCTAGTCATGTCTATCTGCAGCTCTAGTTCTATCTGCAGCTCTAGTTCTATCTGCAGCTCTAGTCATGTCTATCTGCAGCTCTAGTTCTATCTGCAGCTCTAGTTCTATCTGCAGCTCTAGTTCTATCTACAGCTCTAGTTCTATCTGCAGCTCTAGTCATGTCTATCTGCAGCTCTAGTTCTATCTGCAGCTCTAGTTCTATCTTCAGCTCTAGTCATGTCTATCTGCAGCTCTAGTTCTATCTGCAGCTCTAGTCATGTCTATCTGCAGCTCTAGTTCTATCTGCAGCTCTAGTTCTATCTACAGCTCTAGTTCTATCTGCAGCTCTAGTCATGTCTATCTGTAGCTCTAGTCATGTCTATCTGCAGCTCTAGTCATGTCTATCTGCAGCTCTAGTCATGTCTATCTGCAGCTCTAGTTCTATCTGCAGCTCTAGTTCTATCTACAGCTCTAGTCATGTCTATCTGCAGCTCTAGTTCTATCTACAGCTCTAGTCATGTCTATCTACAGCTCTAGTTCTTTCTGCAGCTCTAGTTCTATCTGCAGCTCTAGTTCTATCTACAGCTCTAGTTCTATCTACAGCTCTAGTCATGTCTATCTGCAGCTCTAGTTCTATCTACAGCTCTAGTTCTATCTGCAGCTCTAGTCATGTCTATCTGCAGCTCTAGTTCTATCTGCAGCTCTAGTTCTATCTGCAGCTCTAGTCATGTCTATCTGCAGCTCTAGTTCTATCTGCAGCTCTAGTTCTATCTACAGCTCTAGTTCTATCTGCAGCTCTAGTCATGTCTATCTACAGCTCTAGTTCTATCTACAGCTCTAGTTCTATCTACAGCTCTAGTTCTATCTGCAG
This sequence comes from Coregonus lavaretus, assembly GCF_964263955.1. NCBI lineage: Eukaryota > Metazoa > Chordata > Actinopteri > Salmoniformes > Salmonidae > Coregonus > Coregonus lavaretus. The sequence continues at coordinate 390,768 of NW_028166633.1, forward strand.
CTCTAGTTCTATCTGCAGCTCTAGTCATGTCTATCTGCAGCTCTAGTTATATCTGCAGCTCTAGTCATGTCTATCTGCAGCTCTAGTCATGTCTATCTGCAGCTCTATCTGCAGCTCTAGTCATGTCTATCTGCAGCTCTAGTCATGTCTATCTGCAGCTCTAGTTCTATCTGTAGCTCTAGTTCTATCTGCATCTCTAGTCATGTCTATCTGCAGCTCTAGTCATGTCTATCTGCAGCTCTAGTTCTATCTGCAGCTCTAGTCATGTCTATCTGCAGCTCTAGTCATGTCTATCTGCAGCTCTAGTTCTATCTACAGCTCTAGTTCTATCTACAGCTCTAGTTCTATCTACAGCTCTTGTCATGTCTATCTGCAGCTCTAGTTCTATCTACAGCTCTAGTTCTATCTACAGCTCTAGTTCTATCTGCAGCTCTAGTTCTTTCTGCAGCTCTAGTTCTATCTACAGCTCTAGTCATGTCTATCTACAGCTCTAGTCATGTCTATCTGCAGCTCTAGTTCTATCTGCAGCTCTTGTCATGTCTATCTGCAGCTCTAGTCATGTCTATCTGCAGCTCTAGTCATGTCTATCTGCAGCTCTAGTTATATCTGCAGCTCTAGTTCTATCTGCAGCTCTAGTTCTATCTGCAGTTCTAGGTCTATCTGCAGCTCTAGTTCTATCTACAGCTCTAGTTATATCTGCAGTTCTAGGTCTATCTGCAGCTCTAGTTCTATCTACAGCTCTAGTTCTATCTGCAGTTCTAGGTCTATCTGAAGCTCTAGTTCTATCTACAGCTCTAGTTCTATCTACAGCTCTAGTTCTATCTACAGCTCTAGTCATGTCTATCTACAGCTCTAGTCATGTCTATCTGCAGCTCTAGTTCTATCTACAGCTCTAGTCATGTCTATCTGCAGCTCTAGTTCTATCTACAGCTCTTGTCATGTCTATCTGCAGCTCTAGTCATGTCTATCTGCAGCTCTAGTTCTATCTACAGCTCTAGTTCTATCTGCAGCTCTAGTTCTATCTGCAGCTCTGCAGCTCTAGTTCCACCTGCAGCTCTAGTTCTATCTGCAGCTCTAGTTCTATCTGCAGCTCTAGTCATGTCTATCTGCAGCTCTTGTCTTTCTGCAGCTCTAGTTCTATCTGCAGCTCTAGTTCTATCTGCAGCTCTAGTCATGTCTATCTGCAGCTCTAGTTCTATCTGCAGCTCTAGTTCTATCTGCAGCTCTAGTTCTATCTACAGCTCTAGTCCTATCTGCAGCTCTAGTCATGTCTATCTGCAGCTCTAGTTCTATCTGCAGCTCAAGTTCTATCTGCAGCTCTAGTTCTATCTACAGCTCTAGTCATGTCTATCTACAGCTCTAGTTCTATCTACAGCTCTAGTTCTATCTACAGCTCTAGTTCTATCTGCAGCTCTAGTTCTATCTACAGCTCTAGTTCTATCTGCAGCTCTAGTCATGTCTATCTGTAGCTCTAGTCATGTCTATCTGCAGCTCTAGTCATGTCTATCTGCAGCTCTAGTTCTATCTGCAGCTCTAGTTCTATCTACAGCTCTAGTCATGTCTATCTGCAGCTCTAGTTCTATCTACAGCTCTAGTCATGTCTATCTGCAGCTCTAGTTCTATCTACAGCTCTAGTTCTATCTACAGCTCTAGTTCTATCTACAGCTCTAGTTCTATCTACAGCTCTAGTTCTATCTGCAGCTCTAGTCATGTCTATCTGCAGCTCTAGTTCTATCTGCAGCTCTAGTTCTATCTGCAGCTCTAGTCATGTCTATCTGCAGCTCTAGTTCTATCTGCAGCTCTAGTTCTATCTACAGCTCTAGTTCTATCTGCAGCTCTAGTCATGTCTATCTACAGCTCTAGTTCTATCTACAGCTCTAGTTCTATATACAGCTCTAGTTCTATCTGCAGCTCTAGTTCTATCTGCAGCTCTAGTCATGTCTATCTGCAGCTCTAGTCATGTCTATCTGCAGCTCTAGTCATGTCTATCTGCAGCTCTAGTTCTATCTGCAGCTCTAGTTCTATCTACAGCTCTAGTTCTATCTGCAGCTCTAGTCATGTCTATCTGCAGCTCTATTTCTATCTGCGGCTCTAGTTCTATCTGCAGCTCTAGTTCTATCTACAGCTCTAGTCATGTCTATCTGCAGCTCTAGTTCTATCTGCAGCTCTAGTTCTATCTGCAGCTCTAGTTCTATCTGCAGCTCTAGTTCTATCTGCAGCTCTAGTTCTATCTGCAGCTCTAGTTCTATCTACAGCTCTAGTCATGTCTATCTGCAGCTCTAGTCATGTCTATCTGCAGCTCTAGTCATGTCTATCTGCAGCTCTAGTTCTATCTGCAGCTCTAGTTCTATCTGCAGCTCTATTTCTATCTGCAGCTCTATTTCTATCTGCAGCTCTAGTCATGTTTATCTGCAGCTCTAGTTCTATCTGCAGCTCTAGTTCTATCTACAGCTCTAGTCATGTTTATCTACAGCTCTAGTCATGTCTATCTGCAGCTCTAGTTCTATCTGCAGCTCTAGTTCTATCTACAGCTCTAGTTATATCTGTAGCTCTAGTTCTATCTGCAGCTCTAGTTCTATCTGCAGCTCTAGTCATGTCTATCTACAGCTCTAGTTATGTCTATCTGTAGCTCTAGTTCTTTCTTCAGCTCTAGTTCTATCTGCAGCTCTAGTCATGTCTATCTGCAGCTCTAGTTCTATCTGCAGCTCTAGTTCTATCTACAGCTCTAGTTCTATCTGCAGCTCTAGTTCTATCTACAGCTCTAGTTCTATCTGCAGCTCTAGTCATGTCTATCTAGAGCTCTAGTTCTATATACAGCTCTAGTTCTATCTACAGCTCTAGTTCTATCTGCAGCTCTAGTTCTATCTGCAGCTCTAGTCATGTCTATCTGCAGCTCTAGTTCTATATGTAGCTCTAGTTCTATCTACAGCTCTAGTTCTATCTGCAGCTCTAGTTCTATCTGCAGCTCTAGTTCTATCTACAGCTCTAGTCATGTCTATCTGTAGCTCTAGTTCTATCTACAGCTCTAGTTCTATCTACAGCTCTAGTTCTATCTGCAGCTCTAGTCATGTCTATCTGCAGCTCTAGTCATGTATATCTGCAGCTCTAGTTCTATCTGCAGCTCTAGTTCTATCTGCAGCTCTAGTCATGTCTATCTGCAGCTCTAGTTCTATCTGTAGCTCTAGTTCTATCTACAGCTCTAGTTCTATCTGCAGCTCTAGTTCTATCTACAGCTCTAGTCATGTCTATCTGTAGCTCTAGTTCTATCTACAGCTCTAGTTCTATCTACAGCTCTAGTTCTATCTGCAGCTCTAGTCATGTCTATCTGCAGCTCTAGTCATGTCTATCTGCAGCTCTAGTTCTATCTGCAGCTCTAGTTCTATCTACAGCTCTAGTTCTATCTGCAGCTCTAGTCATGTCTATCTGCAGCTCTAGTTCTATCTGCAGCTCTAGTTCTATCTGCAGCTCTAGTCATGTCTATCTGCAGCTCTAGTTCTATCTGCAGCTCTAGTCATGTCTATCTGCAGCTCTAGTTCTATCTGCAGCTCTAGTTCTATCTACAGCTCTAGTTCTATCTGCAGCTCTAGTCATGTCTATCTGTAGCTCTAGTCATGTCTATCTGCAGCTCTAGTCATGTCTATCTGCAGCTCTAGTTCTATCTGCAGCTCTAGTTCTATCTACAGCTCTAGTCATGTCTATCTGCAGCTCTAGTTCTATCTACAGCTCTAGTCATGTCTATCTACAGCTCTAGTTCTTTCTGCAGCTCTAGTTCTATCTGCAGCTCTAGTTCTATCTACAGCTCTAGTTCTATCTACAGCTCTAGTCATGTCTATCTGCAGCTCTAGTTCTATCTACAGCTCTAGTTCTATCTGCAGCTCTAGTCATGTCTATCTGCAGCTCTAGGTCTATCTGCAGCTCTAGTTCTATCTGCAGCTCTAGTCATGTCTATCTGCAGCTCTAGTTCTATCTGCAGCTCTAGTTCTATCTACAGCTCTAGTTCTATCTGCAGCTCTAGTCATGTCTATCTACAGCTCTAGTTCTATCTACAGCTCTAGTTCTATCTACAGCTCTAGTTCTATCTGCAGCTCTAGTTCTATCTGCAGCTCTAGTCATGTCTATCTGCAGCTCTAGTCGTGTCTATCTGCAGCTCTAGTTCTATCTGCAGCTCTAGTCATGTCTATCTGCAGCTCTAGTTATATCTGCAGCTCTAGTCATGTCTATCTGCAGCTCTAGTCATGTCTATCTGCAGCTCTAGTTCTATCTACAGCTCTAGTTCTATCTGCAGCTCTAGTCATGTCTATCTGCAGCTCTAGTCATGTCTATCTGCAGCTCTAGTTCTATCTGCAGCTCTAGTTCTATCTGCATCTCTAGTCATGTCTATCTGCAGCTCTAGTAATGTCTATCTGCAGCTCTAGTTCTATCTGCAGCTCTAGTCATGTCTATCTGCAGCTCTAGTCATGTATATCTGCAGCTCTAGTTCTATCTACAGCTCTAGTTCTATCTACAGCTCTAGTTCTATCTACAGCTCTTGTCATGTCTATCTGCAGCTCTAGTTCTATCTACAGCTCTAGTTCTATCTACAGCTCTAGTTCTATCTGCAGCACTAGTTCTATCTGCAGCTCTAGTTCTTTCTGCAGCTCTAGTTCTATCTACAGCTCTAGTCATGTCTATCTACAGCTCTAGTCATGTCTCTCTGCAGCTCTAGTTCTATCTGCAGCTCTAGTTCTATCTGCAGCTCTTGTCATGTCTATCTGCAGCTCTAGTCATGTCTATCTGCAGCTCTAGTCATGTCTATCTGCAGCTCTAGTTATATCTGCAGCTCTAGTTCTATCTACAGCTCTAGTTCTATCTGCAGTTCTAGGTATATCTGCAGCTCTAGTTCTATCTACAGCTCTAGTTCTATCTGCAGTTCTAGGTCTATCTGCAGCTCTAGTTCTATCTACAGCTCTAGTTCTATCTGCAGTTCTAGGTCTATCTGAAGCTCTAGTTCTATCTACAGCTCTAGTTCTATCTACAGCTCTAGTTCTATCTACAGCTCTAGTCATGTCTATCTACAGCTCTAGTCATGTCTATCTGCAGCTCTAGTTCTATCTACAGCTCTAGTCATGTCTATCTGCAGCTCTAGTTCTATCTACAGCTCTTGTCATGTCTATCTGCAGCTCTAGTCATGTCTATCTGCAGCTCTAGTTCTATCTACAGCTCTAGTTCTATCTGCAGCTCTAGTTCTATCTGCAGCTCTGCAGCTCTAGTTCCACCTGCAGCTCTAGTTCTATCTGCAGCTCTAGTTCTATCTGTAGCTCTAGTCATGTCTATCTGCAGCTCTTGTATATATGCAGCTCTAGTTCTATCTGCAGCTCTAGTTCTATCTGCAGCTCTAGTTCTATCTGCAGCTCTAGTTCTATCTGCAGCTCTAGTTCTTTCTGCAGCTCTAGTTCTATCTGCAGCTCTAGTCATGTCTATCTGCAGCTCTAGTTCTATCTGCAGCTCTAGTTCTATCTACAGCTCTAGTTCTATCTGCAGCTCTAGTCATGTCTATCTGCAGCTCTAGTTCTATCTGCAGCTCTAGTTCTATCTACAGCTCTAGTTCTATCTGCAGCTCTAGTCATGTCTATCTGTAGCTCTAGTCATGTCTATCTGCAGCTCTAGTCATGTCTATCTGCAGCTCTAGTTCTATCTACAGCTCTAGTTCTATCTACAGCTCTAGTTCTATCTACAGCTCAAGTCATGTCTATCTGCAGCTCTAGTTCTATCTGCAGCTCTAGTTCTATCTACAGCTCTAGTTCTATCTACAGCTCTAGTCATGTCTATCTGCAGCTCTAGTTCTATCTGCAGCTCTAGTTCTATCTACAGCTCTAGTTCTATCTACAGCTCTAGTCATGTCTATCTGCAGCTCTAGTTCTATCTACAGCTCTAGTTCTATCTGCAGCTCTAGTCATGTCTATCTGCAGATCTAGTTCTATCTGCAGCTCTAGTCATGTCTATCTGCAGCTCTAGTTCTATCTGCAGCTCTAGTTCTATCTACAGCTCTAGTTCTATCTGCAGCTCTAGTCATGTCTATCTACAGCTCTAGTTCTATCTACAGCTCTAGTTCTATCTACAGCTCTAGTTCTATCTGCAGCTCTAGTTCTATCTGCAGCTCTAGTCATGTCTATCTGCAGCTCTAGTCGTGTCTATCTGCAGCTCTAGTTCTATCTGCAGCTCTAGTCATGTCTATATGCAGCTCTAGTTCTATCTGCAGCTCTAGTCATGTCTATCTGCAGCTCTAGTCATGTCTATCTGCAGCTCTAGTTCTATCTGCAGCTCTATTTCTATCTGCAGCTCTATTTCTATCTGCAGCTCTAGTCATGTTTATCTGCAGCTCTAGTTCTATCTGCAGCTCTAGTTCTATCTACAGCTCTAGTCATGTTTATCTACAGCTCTAGTCATGTCTATCTGCAGCTCTAGTTCTATCTGCAGCTCTAGTTCTATCTGCAGCTCTAGTCATGTCTATCTACAGCTCTAGTTATGTCTATCTGTAGCTCTAGTTCTTTCTTCAGCTCTAGTTCTATCTGCAGCTCTAGTCATGTCTATCTGCAGCTCTAGTTCTATCTGCAGCTCTAGTTCTATCTACAGCTCTAGTTCTATCTGCAGCTCTAGTTCTATCTACAGCTCTAGTTCTATCTGCAGCTCTAGTCATGTCTATCTAGAGCTCTAGTTCTATATACAGCTCTAGTTCTATCTACAGCTCTAGTTCTATCTGCAGCTCTAGTTCTATCTGCAGCTCTAGTCATGTCTATCTGCAGCTCTAGTTCTATATGTAGCTCTAGTTCTATCTACAGCTCTAGTTCTATCTGCAGCTCTAGTTCTATCTGCAGCTCTAGTTCTATCTACAGCTCTAGTCATGTCTATCTGTAGCTCTAGTTCTATCTACAGCTCTAGTTCTATCTACAGCTCTAGTTCTATCTGCAGCTCTAGTCATGTCTATCTGCAGCTCTAGTCATGTATATCTGCAGCTCTAGTTCTATCTGCAGCTCTAGTTCTATCTGCAGCTCTAGTCATGTCTATCTGCAGCTCTAGTTCTATCTGTAGCTCTAGTTCTATCTACAGCTCTAGTTCTATCTGCAGCTCTAGTTCTATCTACAGCTCTAGTCATGTCTATCTGTAGCTCTAGTTCTATCTACAGCTCTAGTTCTATCTACAGCTCTAGTTCTATCTGCAGCTCTAGTCATGTCTATCTGCAGCTCTAGTCATGTCTATCTGCAGCTCTAGTTCTATCTGCAGCTCTAGTTCTATCTACAGCTCTAGTTCTATCTGCAGCTCTAGTCATGTCTATCTGCAGCTCTAGTTCTATCTGCAGCTCTAGTTCTATCTGCAGCTCTAGTCATGTCTATCTGCAGCTCTAGTTCTATCTGCAGCTCTAGTCATGTCTATCTGCAGCTCTAGTTCTATCTGCAGCTCTAGTTCTATCTACAGCTCTAGTTCTATCTGCAGCTCTAGTCATGTCTATCTGTAGCTCTAGTCATGTCTATCTGCAGCTCTAGTCATGTCTATCTGCAGCTCTAGTTCTATCTGCAGCTCTAGTTCTATCTACAGCTCTAGTCATGTCTATCTGCAGCTCTAGTTCTATCTACAGCTCTAGTCATGTCTATCTACAGCTCTAGTTCTTTCTGCAGCTCTAGTTCTATCTGCAGCTCTAGTTCTATCTACAGCTCTAGTTCTATCTACAGCTCTAGTCATGTCTATCTGCAGCTCTAGTTCTATCTACAGCTCTAGTTCTATCTGCAGCTCTAGTCATGTCTATCTGCAGCTCTAGGTCTATCTGCAGCTCTAGTTCTATCTGCAGCTCTAGTCATGTCTATCTGCAGCTCTAGTTCTATCTGCAGCTCTAGTTCTATATACAGCTCTAGTTCTATCTGCAGCTCTAGTCATGTCTATCTACAGCTCTAGTTCTATCTACAGCTCTAGTTCTATCTACAGCTCTAGTTCTATCTGCAGCTCTAGTTCTATCTGCAGCTCTAGTCATGTCTATCTGCAGCTCTAGTCGTGTCTATCTGCAGCTCTAGTTCTATCTGCAGCTCTAGTCATGTCTATCTGCAGCTCTAGTTATATCTGCAGCTCTAGTCATGTCTATCTGCAGCTCTAGTCATGTCTATCTGCAGCTCTAGTTCTATCTACAGCTCTAGTTCTATCTGCAGCTCTAGTCATGTCTATCTGCAGCTCTAGTCATGTCTATCTGCAGCTCTAGTTCTATCTGCAGCTCTAGTTCTATCTGCATCTCTAGTCATGTCTATCTGCAGCTCTAGTAATGTCTATCTGCAGCTCTAGTTCTATCTGCAGCTCTAGTCATGTCTATCTGCAGCTCTAGTCATGTATATCTGCAGCTCTAGTTCTATCTACAGCTCTAGTTCTATCTACAGCTCTAGTTCTATCTACAGCTCTTGTCATGTCTATCTGCAGCTCTAGTTCTATCTACAGCTCTAGTTCTATCTACAGCTCTAGTTCTATCTGCAGCACTAGTTCTATCTGCAGCTCTAGTTCTTTCTGCAGCTCTAGTTCTATCTACAGCTCTAGTCATGTCTATCTACAGCTCTAGTCATGTCTCTCTGCAGCTCTAGTTCTATCTGCAGCTCTAGTTCTATCTGCAGCTCTTGTCATGTCTATCTGCAGCTCTAGTCATGTCTATCTGCAGCTCTAGTCATGTCTATCTGCAGCTCTAGTTATATCTGCAGCTCTAGTTCTATCTACAGCTCTAGTTCTATCTGCAGTTCTAGGTATATCTGCAGCTCTAGTTCTATCTACAGCTCTAGTTCTATCTGCAGTTCTAGGTCTATCTGCAGCTCTAGTTCTATCTACAGCTCTAGTTCTATCTGCAGTTCTAGGTCTATCTGAAGCTCTAGTTCTATCTACAGCTCTAGTTCTATCTACAGCTCTAGTTCTATCTACAGCTCTAGTCATGTCTATCTACAGCTCTAGTCATGTCTATCTGCAGCTCTAGTTCTATCTACAGCTCTAGTCATGTCTATCTGCAGCTCTAGTTCTATCTACAGCTCTTGTCATGTCTATCTGCAGCTCTAGTCATGTCTATCTGCAGCTCTAGTTCTATCTACAGCTCTAGTTCTATCTGCAGCTCTAGTTCTATCTGCAGCTCTGCAGCTCTAGTTCCACCTGCAGCTCTAGTTCTATCTGCAGCTCTAGTTCTATCTGTAGCTCTAGTCATGTCTATCTGCAGCTCTTGTATATATGCAGCTCTAGTTCTATCTGCAGCTCTAGTTCTATCTGCAGCTCTAGTTCTATCTGCAGCTCTAGTTCTATCTGCAGCTCTAGTTCTTTCTGCAGCTCTAGTTCTATCTGCAGCTCTATTCATGTCTATCTGCAGCTCTAGTTCTATCTGCAGCTCTAGTTCTATCTGCAGCTCTAGTTCTATCTACAGCTCTAGTTCTATCTGCAGCTCTAGTCATGTCTATCTGCAGCTCTAGTTCTATCTGCAGCTCTAGTTCTATCTACAGCTCTAGTTCTATCTGCAGCTCTAGTCATGTCTATCTGTAGCTCTAGTCATGTCTATCTGCAGCTCTAGTCATGTCTATCTGCAGCTCTAGTTCTATCTACAGCTCTAGTTCTATCTACAGCTCTAGTTCTATCTACAGCTCAAGTCATGTCTATCTGCAGCTCTAGTTCTATCTGCAGCTCTAGTTCTATCTACAGCTCTAGTTCTATCTACAGCTCTAGTCATGTCTATCTGCAGCTCTAGTTCTATCTGCAGCTCTAGTTCTATCTACAGCTCTAGTTCTATCTACAGCTCTAGTCATGTCTATCTGCAGCTCTAGTTCTATCTACAGCTCTAGTTCTATCTGCAGCTCTAGTCATGTCTATCTGCAGATCTAGTTCTATCTGCAGCTCTAGTCATGTCTATCTGCAGCTCTAGTTCTATCTGCAGCTCTAGTTCTATCTACAGCTCTAGTTCTATCTGCAGCTCTAGTCATGTCTATCTACAGCTCTAGTTCTATCTACAGCTCTAGTTCTATCTACAGCTCTAGTTCTATCTGCAGCTCTAGTTCTATCTGCAGCTCTAGTCATGTCTATCTGCAGCTCTAGTCGTGTCTATCTGCAGCTCTAGTTCTATCTGCAGCTCTAGTCATGTCTATATGCAGCTCTAGTTCTATCTGCAGCTCTAGTCATGTCTATCTGCAGCTCTAGTCATGTCTATCTGCAGCTCTAGTTCTATCTACAGCTCTAGTTCTATCTGCAGCTCTAGTCATGTCTATCTGCAGCTCTAGTCATGTCTATCTGCAGCTCTAGTTCTATCTGCAGCTCTAGTTCTATCTGCATCTCTAGTCATGTCTATCTGCAGCTCTAGTCATGTCTATCTGCAGCTCTAGTTATATCTACAGCTCTAGTTCTATCTACAGCTCTTGTCATGTCTATCTGCAGCTCTAGTTCTATCTACAGCTCTAGTTCTATCTGCAGCTCTAGTCATGTCTATCTGCAGCTCTAGTCATGTCTATCTGCAGCTCTAGTTCTATCTACAGCTCTAGTTCTATCTGCAGCTCTAGTCATGTCTATCTGCAGCTCTAGTCATGTCTATCTGCAGCTCTAGTTCTATCTGCAGCTCTAGTTCTATCTGCATCTCTAGTCATGTCTATCTGCAGCTCTAGTCGTGTCTATCTGCAGCTCTAGTTCTATCTGCAGCTCTAGTTCTATCTGCAGCTCTAGTCATGTCTATCTGCAGCTCTAGTCATGTCTATCTGCAGCTCTAGTTATATCTACAGCTCTAGTTCTATCTACAGCTCTAGTTCTATCTACAGCTCTTGTCATGTCTATCTGCAGCTCTAGTCATGTCTATCTGCAGCTCTAGTTCTATCTGCAGCTCTAGTTCTATCTACAGCTCTAGTTCTATCTGCAGTTCTAGGTCTATCTGCAGCTCTAGTTCTATCTACAGCTCTAGTTCTATCTGCAGTTCTAGGTCTATCTGCAGCTCTAGTTCTATCTGCAGCTCTAGTTCTATCTACAGCTCTAGTTCTATCTGCAGTTCTAGGTCTATCTGCAGCTCTAGTTCTATCTACAGCTCTAGTTCTATCTGCAGCTCTAGTCATGTCTATCTGCAGCTCTAGTCATGTCTATCTGCAGCTCTAGTTCTATCTGCAGCTCTAGTTCTATCTGCATCTCTAGTCATGTCTTTCTGCAGCTCTAGTCATGTCTATCTGCAGCTCTAGTTATATCTACAGCTCTAGTTCTATCTACAGCTCTTGTCATGTCTATCTGCAGCTCTAGTTCTATCTACAGCTCTAGTTCTATCTGCAGCTCTAGTCATGTCTATCTGCAGCTCTAGTCATGTCTATCTGCAGCTCTAGTTCTATCTACAGCTCTAGTTCTATCTGCAGCTCTAGTCATGTCTATCTGCAGCTCTAGTCATGTCTATCTGCAGCTCTAGTTCTATCTGCAGCTCTAGTTCTATCTGCATCTCTAGTCATGTCTATCTGCAGCTCTAGTCGTGTCTATCTGCAGCTCTAGTTCTATCTGCAGCTCTAGTCATGTCTATATGCAGCTCTAGTTCTATCTGCAGCTCTAGTCATGTCTATCTGCAGCTCTAGTCATGTCTATCTGCAGCTCTAGTTCTATCTACAGCTCTAGTTCTATCTGCAGCTCTAGTCATGTCTATCTGCAGCTCTAGTCATGTCTATCTGCAGCTCTAGTTCTATCTGCAGCTCTAGTTCTATCTGCATCTCTAGTCATGTCTATCTGCAGCTCTAGTCATGTCTATCTGCAGCTCTAGTTATATCTACAGCTCTAGTTCTATCTACAGCTCTTGTCATGTCTATCTGCAGCTCTAGTTCTATCTACAGCTCTAGTTCTATCTGCAGCTCTAGTCATGTCTATCTGCAGCTCTAGTCATGTCTATCTGCAGCTCTAGTTCTATCTGCAGCTCTAGTTCTATCTACAGCTCTAGTTCTATCTACAGCTCTTGTCATGTCTATCTGCAGCTCTAGTCATGTCTATCTGCAGCTCTAGTTCTATCTGCAGCTCTAGTTCTATCTACAGCTCTAGTTCTATCTGCAGTTCTAGGTCTATCTGCAGCTCTAGTTCTATCTACAGCTCTAGTTCTATCTGCAGTTCTAGGTCTATCTGCAGCTCTAGTTCTATCTACAGCTCTAGTTCTATCTGCAGTTCTAGGTCTATCTGAAGCTCTAGTTCTATCTACAGCTCTAGTTCTATCTGCAGTTCTAGGTCTATCTGCAGCTCTAGTTCTATCTACAGCTCTAGTTCTATCTACAGCTCTAGTTCTATCTACAGCTCTAGTCATGTCTATCTACAGCTCTAGTCATGTCTATCTGCAGCTCTAGTTCTATCTGCAGCTCTGCAGCTCTAGTTCCACCTGCAGCTCTAGTTCTATCTGCAGCTCTAGTTCTATCTGCAGCTCTAGTCATGTCTATCTGCAGCTCTTGTCTATCTGCAGCTCTAGTTCTATCTGCAGCTCTAGTTCTATCTGCAGCTCTAGTTCTATCTGCAGCTCTAGTCATGTCTATCTGCAGCTCTAGTTCTTTCTGCAGCTCTAGTTCTATCTGCAGCTCTAGTCATGTCTATCTGCAGCTCTTGTCTATCTGCAGCTCTAGTTCTATCTGCAGCTCTGGTTCTATCTGCAGCTCTAGTTCTATCTACAGCTCTAGTTCTATCTGCAGCTCTAGTCATGTCTATCTGCAGCTCTAGTTCTATCTGCAGCTCAAGTTCTATCTGCAGCTCTAGTTCTATCTACAGCTCTAGTCATGTCCATCTACAGCTCTAGTTCTATCTACAGCTCTAGTTCTATCTACAGCTCTAGTTCTATCTGCAGCTCTAGTCATGTCTATCTGCAGCTCTAGTTCTATCTGCAGCTCTAGTTCTATCTGCAGCTCTAGTTCTATCTGCAGCTCTAGTCATGTCTATCTACAGCTCTAGTTCTATCTGCAGCTCTAGTCATGTCTATCTACAGCTCTAGTTCTATCTGCAGCTCTAGTTCTATCTGCAGCTCTAGTCATGTCTATCTACAGCTCTAGTTCTATCTGCAGCTCTAGTTCTATCTGCAGCTCTAGTTCTATCTGCAGCTCTAGTCATGTCTATCTACAGCTCTAGTTCTATCTACAGCTCTAGTTCTATCTGCAGCTCTAGTTCTATCTGCAGCTCTAGTCATGTCTATCTACAGCTCTAGTTCTATCTACAGCTCTAGTTCTATCTACAGCTCTAGTTCTATCTACAAACACACCTCTCTGGTATATAGAATAAGGACTCTAGTAGGTCAGCTCTAGTTCTATCTGCAGCTCTAGTCATGTCTATCTGCAGGTCTAGTCATGTCTATCTGCAGCTCTAGGTCTATCTGCAGCTCTAGGTCTATATGCAGCTCTAGGTCTATCTGCAGCTCTAGGTCTATCTGCAGCTCTAGGTCTATCTACAGCTCTAGTTCTATATACAGCTCTAGGTCTATCTGCAGCTCTAGGTCTATCTACAGCTCTAGTTCTATCTGCAGCTCTTGTCTATCTGCAGCTCTCGTCTATCTGCAGCTCTAGTTCTATCTGCAGCTCTAGTCATGTCTATCTGCAGCTCTAGTTCTATCTGCAGCTCTAGTTCTATCTGCAGCTCTAGTTCTATCTACAAACACACCTCTCTGGTATATAGAATAAGGACTCTAGTAGGTCAGCTCTAGTTCTATCTGCAGCTCTAGTCATGTCTATCTGCAGCTCTAGTCATGTCTATCTGCAGCTCTAGGTCTATCTGCAGCTCTAGGTCTGTCTGCAGCTCTAGGTCTATCTGCAGCTCTAGTTCTATCTGCAGCTCTAGTTCTATCTACAGCTCTAGTCATGTCTATCTGCAGCTCTAGTTCTATCTGCAGCTCTAGTTCTATCTACAGCTCTAGTTCTATCTACAGCTCTAGTCATGTCTATCTGCGGCTCTAGTTCTATCTGCAGCTCTAGTTCTATCTACAGCTCTAGTTCTATCTGCAGCTCTCGTCTATCTGCAGCTCTCGTCTATCTGCAGCTCTAGTTCTATCTGCAGCTCTAGTTCTATCTGCAGCTCTCGTCTATCTGCAGCTCTCGTCTATCTGCAGCTCTAGTTATATCTACAGCTCTAGTTCTATCTGCAGCTCTAGTTCTATCTGCAGCTCTAGTCATGTATATCTACAGCTCTAGTTATATCTGCAGCTCTAGTTCTATCTACAGCTCTAGGTCTATCTGCAGCTCTAGTTCTATCTGCAGCTCTAGTTCTATCTGCAGCTCTAGTTCTATCTGCAGCTCTAGTTCTATCTGCATCTCTAGTCATGTCTATCTGCAGCTCTAGTCATGTCTATCTGCAGCTCTAGTTCTATCTGCAGCTCTAGTCATGTCTATCTGCAGCTCTAGTTCTATCTACAGCTCTAGTTCTATCTACAGCTCTAGTTCTATCTACAGCTCTTGTCATGTCTATCTGCAGGTCTAGTTCTATCTACAGCTCTAGTTCTATCTACAGCTCTAGTTCTATCTGCAGCTCTAGTTCTATCTGCAGCTCTAGTTCTATCTGCAGCTCTAGTTCTATCTGCAGCTCTAGTCATGTGTATCTACAGCTCTAGTTCTATCTGCAGCTCTAGTTATATCTGCAGCTCTAGTTCTATCTGCAGCTCTAGTCATGTCTATCTACAGCTCTAGTTCTATCTGCAGCTCTAGTTCTATCTTTAGCTCTAGTCATGTTTATCTGCAGCTCTAGGTCTATCTGCAGCTCTAGTTCTATCTGCAGCTCTAGTTCTATCTGCAGCTCTAGTTCTATCTGCAGCTCTAGTTCTATCTGCATCTCTAGTCATGTCTATCTGCAGCTCTAGTCATGTCTATCTGCAGCTCTAGTTCTATCTGCAGCTCTAGTCATGTCTATCTGCAGCTCTAGTTCTATCTACAGCTCTAGTTCTATCTACAGCTCTAGTTCTATCTACAGCTCTTGTCATGTCTATCTGCAGCTCTAGTTCTATCTACAGCTCTAGTTCTATCTACAGCTCTAGTTCTATCTGCAGCTCTAGTTCTATCTGCAGCTCTAGTTCTTTCTGCAGCTCTAGTTCTATCTACAGCTCTAGTCATGTCTATCTACAGCTCTAGTCATGTCTATCTGCAGCTCTAGTTCTATCTGCAGCTCTAGTTCTATCTGCAGCTCTTGTCATGTCTATCTGCAGCTCTAGTCATGTCTATCTGCAAATCTAGTTCTATCTGCAGCTCTAGTTCTATCTACAGCTCTAGTTCTATCTGCAGTTCTATGTCTATCTGCAGCTCTAGTTCTATCTACAGCTCTAGTTCTATCTGCAGTTCTAGGTCTATCTGCAGCTCTAGTTCTATCTGCAGTTCTAGGTCTATCTGCAGCTCTAGTTCTATCTACAGCTCTAGTTCTATCTGCAGTTCTAGGTCTATCTGCAGCTCTAGTTCTATCTACAGCTCTAGTTCTATCTACAGCTCTAGTTCTATCTACAGCTCTAGTCATGTCTATCTACAGCTCTAGTCATGTCTATCTGCAGCTCTAGTTCTATCTACAGCTCTAGTCATGTCTATCTGCAGCTCTAGCTCTATCTACAGCTCTTGTCATGTCTATCTGCAGCTCTAGTCATGTCTATCTGCAGCTCTAGTTCTATCTACAGCTCTAGTTCTATCTGCAGCTCTTGTCATGTCTATCTGCAGCTCTAGTCATGTCTATCTGCAGCTCTAGTTCTATCTACAGCTCTAGTTCCACCTGCAGCTCTAGTTCTATCTGCAGCTCTAGTTCTATCTGCAGCTCTAGTCATGTCTATCTGCAGCTCTTGTCTATCTGCAGCTCTAGTTCTATCTGCAGCTCTAGTTCTATCTGCAGCTCTAGTTCTATCTGCAGCTCTAGTTCTATCTGCAGCTCTAGTTCTATCTGCAGCTCTAGTTCTTTCTGCAGCTCTAGTTCTATCTGCAGCTCTAGTCATGTCTATCTGCAGCTCTCGTCTATCTGCAGCTCTAGTTCTATCGGCAGCTCTAGTTCTATCTGCAGCTCTAGTCATGTCTATCTACAGCTCTAGTTCTATCTACAGCTCTAGTTCTATCTGCAGCTCTAGTTCTATCTACAGCTCTAGTTATATCTGCAGCTCTAGTCATGTCTATCTGCAGCTCTAGTTCTATCTGCAGCTCTAGTTCTATCTGCAGCTCTAGTTCTATCTGCAGCTCTAGTCATGTCTATCTACAGCTCTAGTTCTATCTGCAGCTCTAGTTCTATCTGCAGCTCTAGTCATGTCTATCTACAGCTCTAGTTCTATCTGCAGCTCTAGTTCTATCTGCAGCTCTAGTCATGTCTATCTACAGCTCTAGTTCTATCTACAGTTCTAGTTCTATCTGCAGCTCTAGTTCTATCTACAGCTCTAGTTCTATCTGCAGCTCTAGTTCTATCTACAGCTCTAGTTCTATCTACAAACACACCTCTCTGGTATATAGAATAAGGACTCTAGTAGGTCAGCTCTAGTTCTATCTGCAGCTCTAGTCATGTCTATCTGCAGCTCTAGTCATGTCTATCTGCAGCTCTAGGTCTATCTGCAGCTCTAGGTCTATCTGCAGCTCTAGGTCTATCTGCAGCTCTAGGTCTATCTGCAGCTCTAGGTCTATCTACAGCTCTAGTTCTATCTACAGCTCTAGGTCTATCTGCAGCTCTATGTCTATCTACAGCTCTAGTTCTATCTGCAGCTCTTGTCTATCTGCAGCTCTAGTCATGTCTATCTACAGCTCTAGTTCTATCTGCAGCTCTAGTTCTATCTGCAGCTCTAGTCATGTCTATCTACAGCTCTAGTTCTATCTACAGTTCTAGTTCTATCTGCAGCTCTAGTTCTATCTACAGCTCTAGTTCTATCTGCAGCTCTAGTTCTATCTACAGCTCTAGTTCTATCTACAAACACACCTCTCTGGTATATAGAATAAGGACTCTAGTAGGTCAGCTCTAGTTCTATCTGCAGCTCTAGTCATGTCTATCTGCAGCTCTAGTCATGTCTATCTGCAGCTCTAGGTCTATCTGCAGCTCTAGGTCTATCTGCAGCTCTAGGTCTATCTGCAGCTCTAGGTCTATCTGCAGCTCTAGGTCTATCTACAGCTCTAGTTCTATCTACAGCTCTAGGTCTATCTGCAGCTCTATGTCTATCTACAGCTCTAGTTCTATCTGCAGCTCTTGTCTATCTGCAGCTCTAGTTCTATCTGCAGCTCTAGTCATGTCTATCTGCAGCTCTAGTTCTATCTGCAGCTCTAGTTCTATCTACAGCTCTAGTCATGTCTATCTGCAGCTCTAGTCATGTCTATCTGCAGCTCTAGTTCTATCTGCAGCTCTAGTTCTATCTACAGCTCTAGTTCTATCTACAGCTCTAGTCATGTCTATCTGCAGCTCTAGTTCTATCTGCAGCTCTAGTTCTATCTACAGCTCTAGTTCTATCTGCAGCTCTCGTCTATCTGCAGCTCTCGTCTATCTGCAGCTCTAGTTCTATCTGCAGCTCTAGTTCTATCTGCAGCTCTTGTCTATCTGCAGCTCTAGTTCTATCTACAGCTCTAGTTCTATCTGCAGCTCTCGTCTATCTGCAGCTCTAGTTCCATCTACAGCTCTAGTTCTATCTGCAGCTCTAGTCTATCTGCAGCTCTAGTTCTATCTGCAGCTCTAGGTCTATCTGCAGCTCTAGTTCTATCTACAGCTCTAGTTCTATCTACAGCTCTAGTCATGTCTATCTGCAGCTCTAGTTCTATCTGCAGCTCTAGTTCTATCTGCAGCTCTAGTCATGTCTATCTGCAGCTCTAGTTCTATCTGCAGCTCTAGTTCTATCTGCAGCTCTAGTTCTATCTGCAGCTCTAGTCATGTCTATCTACAGCTCTAGTTCTATCTGCAGCTCTAGTTCTATCTGCAGCTCTAGTCATGTCTATCTACAGCTCTAGTTCTATCTGCAGCTCTAGTTCTATCTGCAGCTCTAGTCATGTCTATCTACAGCTCTAGTTCTATCTACAGTTCTAGTTCTATCTGCATCTCTAGTTCTATCTACAGCTCTAGTTCTATCTGCAGCTCTAGTTCTATCTACAGCTCTAGTTCTATCTACAAACACACCTCTCTGGTATATAGAATAAGGACTCTAGTAGGTCAGCTCTAGTTCTATCTGCAGCTCTAGTCATGTCTATCTGCAGCTCTAGTCATGTCTATCTGCAGCTCTAGGTCTATCTGCAGCTCTAGGTCTATCTGCAGCTCTAGGTCTATCTGCAGCTCTAGGTCTATCTGCAGCTCTAGGTCTATCTACAGCTCTAGTTCTATCTACAGCTCTAGGTCTATCTGCAGCTCTATGTCTATCTACAGCTCTAGTTCTATCTGCAGCTCTTGTCTATCTGCAGCTCTAGTCATGTCTATCCACAGCTCTAGTTCTATCTGCAGCTCTAGTTCTATCTGCAGCTCTAGTCATGTCTATCTACAGCTCTAGTTCTATCTACAGTTCTAGTTCTATCTGCAGCTCTAGTTCTATCTACAGCTCTAGTTCTATCTGCAGCTCTAGTTCTATCTACAGCTCTAGTTCTATCTACAAACACACCTCTCTGGTATATAGAATAAGGACTCTAGTAGGTCAGCTCTAGTTCTATCTGCAGCTCTAGTCATGTCTATCTGCAGCTCTAGTCATGTCTATCTGCAGCTCTAGGTCTATCTGCAGCTCTAGGTCTATCTGCAGCTCTAGGTCTATCTGCAGCTCTAGGTCTATCTGCAGCTCTAGGTCTATCTACAGCTCTAGTTCTATCTACAGCTCTAGGTCTATCTGCAGCTCTATGTCTATCTACAGCTCTAGTTCTATCTGCAGCTCTAGTCATGTCTATCTGCAGCTCTAGTTCTATCTGCAGCTCTAGTTCTATCTACAGCTCTAGTCATGTCTATTTGCAGCTCTAGTCATGTCTATCTGCAGCTCTAGTTCTATCTGCAGCTCTAGTTCTATCTACAGCTCTAGTTCTATCTACAGCTCTAGTCATGTCTATCTGCAGCTCTAGTTCTATCTGCAGCTCTAGTTCTATCTACAGCTCTAGTTCTATCTGCAGCTCTCGTCTATCTGCAGCTCTCGTCTATCTGCAGCTCTAGTTCTATCTGCAGCTCTAGTCATGTCTATCTGCAGCTCTAGATCTATCTGCAGCTCTAGTTCTATCTGCAGCTCTAGTTCTATCTGCAGCTCTAGTTCTATCTACAGCTCTAGTTCTATCTACAGCTCTAGTTCTATCTGCAGCTCTAGTTCTATCTGCAGCTCTAGTTCTATCTACAGCTCTAGTTCTATCTGCAGCTCTCGTCTATCTGCAGCTCTCGTCTATCTGCAGCTCTAGTTCTATCTGCAGCTCTAGTTCTATCTGCAGCTCTTGTCTATCTGCAGCTCTAGTTCTCTCTACAGCTCTAGTTCTATCTGCAGCTCTCGTCTATCTGCAGCTCTAGTTCCATCTACAGCTCTAGTTCTATCTACAGCTCTAGTTCTATCTGCAGTTCTATGTCTATCTGCAGCTCTAGTTCTATCTACAGCTCTAGTTCTATCTGCAGTTCTAGGTCTATCTGCAGCTCTAGTTCTATCTGCAGTTCTAGGTCTATCTGCAGCTCTAGTTCTATCTACAGCTCTAGTTCTATCTGCAGTTCTAGGTCTATCTGCAGCTCTAGTTCTATCTACAGCTCTAGTTCTATCTACAGCTCTAGTTCTATCTACAGCTCTAGTCATGTCTATCTGCAGCTCTAGCTCTATCTACAGCTCTTGTCATGTCTATCTGCAGCTCTAGTCATGTCTATCTGCAGCTCTAGTTCTATCTACAGCTCTAGTTCTATCTGCAGCTCTTGTCATGTCTATCTGCAGCTCTAGTCATGTCTATCTGCAGCTCTAGTTCTATCTACAGCTCTAGTTCCACCTGCAGCTCTAGTTCTATCTGCAGCTCTAGTTCTATCTGCAGCTCTAGTCATGTCTATCTGCAGCTCTTGTCTATCTGCAGCTCTAGTTCTATCTGCAGCTCTAGTTCTATCTGCAGCTCTAGTTCTATCTGCAGCTCTAGTTCTATCTGCAGCTCTAGTTCTATCTGCAGCTCTAGTTCTTTCTGCAGCTCTAGTTCTATCTGCAGCTCTAGTCATGTCTATCTGCAGCTCTCGTCTATCTGCAGCTCTAGTTCTATCGGCAGCTCTAGTTCTATCTGCAGCTCTAGTCATGTCTATCTACAGCTCTAGTTCTATCTACAGCTCTAGTTCTATCTGCAGCTCTAGTTCTATCTACAGCTCTAGTTATATCTGCAGCTCTAGTCATGTCTATCTGCAGCTCTAGTTCTATCTGCAGCTCTAGTTCTATCTGCAGCTCTAGTTCTATCTGCAGCTCTAGTCATGTCTATCTACAGCTCTAGTTCTATCTGCAGCTCTAGTTCTATCTGCAGCTCTAGTCATGTCTATCTACAGCTCTAGTTCTATCTGCAGCTCTAGTTCTATCTGCAGCTCTAGTCATGTCTATCTACAGCTCTAGTTCTATCTACAGTTCTAGTTCTATCTGCAGCTCTAGTTCTATCTACAGCTCTAGTTCTATCTGCAGCTCTAGTTCTATCTACAGCTCTAGTTCTATCTACAAACACACCTCTCTGGTATATAGAATAAGGACTCTAGTAGGTCAGCTCTAGTTCTATCTGCAGCTCTAGTCATGTCTATCTGCAGCTCTAGTCATGTCTATCTGCAGCTCTAGGTCTATCTGCAGCTCTAGGTCTATCTGCAGCTCTAGGTCTATCTGCAGCTCTAGGTCTATCTACAGCTCTAGTTCTATCTACAGCTCTAGGTCTATCTGCAGCTCTATGTCTATCTACAGCTCTAGTTCTATCTGCAGCTCTTGTCTATCTGCAGCTCTAGTCATGTCTATCTACAGCTCTAGTTCTATCTGCAGCTCTAGTTCTATCTGCAGCTCTAGTCATGTCTATCTACAGCTCTAGTTCTATCTACAGTTCTAGTTCTATCTGCAGCTCTAGTTCTATCTACAGCTCTAGTTCTATCTGCAGCTCTAGTTCTATCTACAGCTCTAGTTCTATCTACAAACACACCTCTCTGGTATATAGAATAAGGACTCTAGTAGGTCAGCTCTAGTTCTATCTGCAGCTCTAGTCATGTCTATCTGCAGCTCTAGTCATGTCTATCTGCAGCTCTAGGTCTATCTGCAGCTCTAGGTCTATCTGCAGCTCTAGGTCTATCTGCAGCTCTAGGTCTATCTGCAGCTCTAGGTCTATCTACAGCTCTAGTTCTATCTACAGCTCTAGGTCTATCTGCAGCTCTATGTCTATCTACAGCTCTAGTTCTATCTGCAGCTCTTGTCTATCTGCAGCTCTAGTTCTATCTGCAGCTCTAGTCATGTATATCTGCAACTCTAGTTCTATCTGCAGCTCTAGTTCTATCTACAGCTCTAGTCATGTCTATCTGCAGCTCTAGTCATGTCTATCTGCAGCTCTAGTTCTATCTGCAGCTCTATTTCTATCTACAGCTCTAGTTCTATCTACAGCTCTAGTCATGTCTATCTGCAGCTCTAGTTCTATCTGCAGCTCTAGTTCTATCTACAGCTCTAGTTCTATCTGCAGCTCTCGTCTATCTGCAGCTCTCGTCTATCTGCAGCTCTAGTTCTATCTGCAGCTCTAGTTCTATCTGCAGCTCTTGTCTATCTGCAGCTCTAGTTCTATCTACAGCTCTAGTTCTATCTGCAGCTCTCGTCTATCTGCAGCTCTAGTTCCATCTACAGCTCTAGTTCTATCTGCAGCTCTAGTCTATCTGCAGCTCTAGTTCTATCTGCAGCTCTAGGTCTATCTGCAGCTCTAGTTCTATCTACAGCTCTAGTTCTATCTACAGCTCTAGTCATGTCTATCTGCAGCTCTAGTTCTATCTGCAGCTCTAGTTCTATCTGCAGCTCTAGTCATGTCTATCTGCAGCTCTAGTTCTATCTGCAGCTCTAGTTCTATCTGCAGCTCTAGTTCTATCTGCAGCTCTAGTCATGTCTATCTACAGCTCTAGTTCTATCTGCAGCTCTAGTTCTATCTGCAGCTCTAGTCATGTCTATCTACAGCTCTAGTTCTATCTGCAGCTCTAGTTCTATCTGCAGCTCTAGTCATGTCTATCTACAGCTCTAGTTCTATCTACAGTTCTAGTTCTATCTGCATCTCTAGTTCTATCTACAGCTCTAGTTCTATCTGCAGCTCTAGTTCTATCTACAGCTCTAGTTCTATCTACAAACACACCTCTCTGGTATATAGAATAAGGACTCTAGTAGGTCAGCTCTAGTTCTATCTGCAGCTCTAGTCATGTCTATCTGCAGCTCTAGTCATGTCTATCTGCAGCTCTAGGTCTATCTGCAGCTCTAGGTCTATCTGCAGCTCTAGGTCTATCTGCAGCTCTAGGTCTATCTGCAGCTCTAGGTCTATCTACAGCTCTAGTTCTATCTACAGCTCTAGGTCTATCTGCAGCTCTATGTCTATCTACAGCTCTAGTTCTATCTGCAGCTCTTGTCTATCTGCAGCTCTAGTCATGTCTATCCACAGCTCTAGTTCTATCTGCAGCTCTAGTTCTATCTGCAGCTCTAGTCATGTCTATCTACAGCTCTAGTTCTATCTACAGTTCTAGTTCTATCTGCAGCTCTAGTTCTATCTACAGCTCTAGTTCTATCTGCAGCTCTAGTTCTATCTACAGCTCTAGTTCTATCTACAAACACACCTCTCTGGTATATAGAATAAGGACTCTAGTAGGTCAGCTCTAGTTCTATCTGCAGCTCTAGTCATGTCTATCTGCAGCTCTAGTCATGTCTATCTGCAGCTCTAGGTCTATCTGCAGCTCTAGGTCTATCTGCAGCTCTAGGTCTATCTGCAGCTCTAGGTCTATCTGCAGCTCTAGGTCTATCTACAGCTCTAGTTCTATCTACAGCTCTAGGTCTATCTGCAGCTCTATGTCTATCTACAGCTCTAGTTCTATCTGCAGCTCTAGTCATGTCTATCTGCAGCTCTAGTTCTATCTGCAGCTCTAGTTCTATCTACAGCTCTAGTCATGTCTATCTGCAGCTCTAGTCATGTCTATCTGCAGCTCTAGTTCTATCTGCAGCTCTAGTTCTATCTACAGCTCTAGTTCTATCTACAGCTCTAGTCATGTCTATCTGCAGCTCTAGTTCTATCTGCAGCTCTAGTTCTATCTACAGCTCTAGTTCTATCTGCAGCTCTCGTCTATCTGCAGCTCTCGTCTATCTGCAGCTCTAGTTCTATCTGCAGCTCTAGTTCTATCTGCAGCTCTTGTCTATCTGCAGCTCTAGTTCTATCTACAGCTCTAGTTCTATCTGCAGCTCTCGTCTATCTGCAGCTCTAGTTCCATCTACAGCTCTAGTTCTATCTGCAGCTCTAGTCTATCTGCAGCTCTAGTTCTATCTGCAGCTCTAGGTCTATCTGCAGCTCTAGTTCTATCTACAGCTCTAGTTCTATCTGCAGCTCTAGGTCTATCTGCAGCTCTAGTTCTATCTGCAGCTCTAGTTCTATCTGCAGCTCTAGTCATGTCTATCTGCAGCTCTAGATCTATCTGCAGCTCTAGTTCTATCTGCAGCTCTAGTTCTATCTGCAGCTCTAGTTCTATCTACAGCTCTAGTTCTATCTACAGCTCTAGTTCTATCTGCAGCTCTAGTTCTATCTGCAGCTCTAGTTCTATCTACAGCTCTAGTTCTATCTGCAGCTCTCGTCTATCTGCAGCTCTCGTCTATCTGCAGCTCTAGTTCTATCTGCAGCTCTAGTTCTATCTGCAGCTCTTGTCTATCTGCAGCTCTAGTTCTATCTACAGCTCTAGTTCTATCTGCAGCTCTCGTCTATCTGCAGCTCTAGTTCCATCTACAGCTCTAGTTCTATCTGAAGCTATAGTCTATCTGCAGCTCTAGTTCTATCTGCAGCTCTAGGTCTATCTGCAGCTCTAGTTCTATCTACAGCTCTAGTTCTATCTACAGCTCTAGTCATGTCTATCTGCAGCTCTAGATCTATCTGCAGCTCTAGTTCTATCTGCAGCTCTAGTTCTATCTGCAGCTCTAGTCATGTATATCTACAGCTCTAGTTCTATCTGCAGCTCTAGTTCTATCTGCAGCTCTAGTTCTATCTACAGCTCTAGTTCTATCTACAGCTCTAGTTCTATCTGCAGCTCTAGTTCTATCTGCAGCTCTAGTTCTATCTACAGCTCTAGTTCTATCTGCAGCTCTCGTCTATCTGCAGCTCTCGTCTATCTGCAGCTCTAGTTCTATCTGCAGCTCTAGTTCTATCTGCAGCTCTTGTCTATCTGCAGCTCTAGTTCTATCTACAGCTCTAGTTCTATCTGCAGCTCTCGTCTATCTGCAGCTCTAGTTCCATCTACAGCTCTAGTTCTATCTGCAGCTCTAGTCTATCTGCAGCTCTAGTTCTATCTGCAGCTCTAGGTCTATCTGCAGCTCTAGTTCTATCTACAGCTCTAGTTCTATCTACAGCTCTAGTCATGTCTATCTGCAGCTCTAGTTCTATCTGCAGCTCTAGTTCTATCTGCAGCTCTAGTCATGTCTATCTGCAGCTCTAGTTCTATCTGCAGCTCTAGTTCTATCTGCAGCTCTAGTTCTATCTGCAGCTCTAGTCATGTCTATCTACAGCTCTAGTTCTATCTGCAGCTCTAGTTCTATCTGCAGCTCTAGTCATGTCTATCTACAGCTCTAGTTCTATCTGCAGCTCTAGTTCTATCTGCAGCTCTAGTCATGTCTATCTACAGCTCTAGTTCTATCTACAGTTCTAGTTCTATCTGCATCTCTAGTTCTATCTACAGCTCTAGTTCTATCTGCAGCTCTAGTTCTATCTACAGCTCTAGTTCTATCTACAAACACACCTCTCTGGTATATAGAATAAGGACTCTAGTAGGTCAGCTCTAGTTCTATCTGCAGCTCTAGTCATGTCTATCTGCAGCTCTAGTCATGTCTATCTGCAGCTCTAGGTCTATCTGCAGCTCTAGGTCTATCTGCAGCTCTAGGTCTATCTGCAGCTCTAGGTCTATCTGCAGCTCTAGGTCTATCTACAGCTCTAGTTCTATCTACAGCTCTAGGTCTATCTGCAGCTCTATGTCTATCTACAGCTCTAGTTCTATCTGCAGCTCTTGTCTATCTGCAGCTCTAGTCATGTCTATCCACAGCTCTAGTTCTATCTGCAGCTCTAGTTCTATCTGCAGCTCTAGTCATGTCTATCTACAGCTCTAGTTCTATCTACAGTTCTAGTTCTATCTGCAGCTCTAGTTCTATCTACAGCTCTAGTTCTATCTGCAGCTCTAGTTCTATCTACAGCTCTAGTTCTATCTACAAACACACCTCTCTGGTATATAGAATAAGGACTCTAGTAGGTCAGCTCTAGTTCTATCTGCAGCTCTAGTCATGTCTATCTGCAGCTCTAGTCATGTCTATCTGCAGCTCTAGGTCTATCTGCAGCTCTAGGTCTATCTGCAGCTCTAGGTCTATCTGCAGCTCTAGGTCTATCTGCAGCTCTAGGTCTATCTACAGCTCTAGTTCTATCTACAGCTCTAGGTCTATCTGCAGCTCTATGTCTATCTACAGCTCTAGTTCTATCTGCAGCTCTAGTCATGTCTATCTGCAGCTCTAGTTCTATCTGCAGCTCTAGTTCTATCTACAGCTCTAGTCATGTCTATCTGCAGCTCTAGTCATGTCTATCTGCAGCTCTAGTTCTATCTGCAGCTCTAGTTCTATCTACAGCTCTAGTTCTATCTACAGCTCTAGTCATGTCTATCTGCAGCTCTAGTTCTATCTGCAGCTCTAGTTCTATCTACAGCTCTAGTTCTATCTGCAGCTCTCGTCTATCTGCAGCTCTCGTCTATCTGCAGCTCTAGTTCTATCTGCAGCTCTAGTTCTATCTGCAGCTCTTGTCTATCTGCAGCTCTAGTTCTATCTACAGCTCTAGTTCTATCTGCAGCTCTCGTCTATCTGCAGCTCTAGTTCCATCTACAGCTCTAGTTCTATCTGCAGCTCTAGTCTATCTGCAGCTCTAGTTCTATCTGCAGCTCTAGGTCTATCTGCAGCTCTAGTTCTATCTACAGCTCTAGTTCTATCTACAGCTCTAGTCATGTCTATCTGCAGCTCTAGTTCTATCTGCAGCTCTAGTTCTATCTGCAGCTCTAGTCATGTCTATCTGCAGCTCTAGATCTATCTGCAGCTCTAGTTCTATCTGCAGCTCTAGTTCTATCTGCAGCTCTAGTTCTATCTACAGCTCTAGTTCTATCTACAGCTCTAGTTCTATCTGCAGCTCTAGTTCTATCTGCAGCTCTAGTTCTATCTACAGCTCTAGTTCTATCTGCAGCTCTCGTCTATCTGCAGCTCTCGTCTATCTGCAGCTCTAGTTCTATCTGCAGCTCTAGTTCTATCTGCAGCTCTTGTCTATCTGCAGCTCTAGTTCTATCTACAGCTCTAGTTCTATCTGCAGCTCTCGTCTATCTGCAGCTCTAGTTCCATCTACAGCTCTAGTTCTATCTGAAGCTATAGTCTATCTGCAGCTCTAGTTCTATCTGCAGCTCTAGGTCTATCTGCAGCTCTAGTTCTATCTACAGCTCTAGTTCTATCTACAGCTCTAGTCATGTCTATCTGCAGCTCTAGATCTATCTGCAGCTCTAGTTCTATCTGCAGCTCTAGTTCTATCTGCAGCTCTAGTCATGTATATCTACAGCTCTAGTTCTATCTGCAGCTCTAGTTCTATCTGCAGCTCTAGTTCTATCTACAGCTCTAGTTCTATCTACAGCTCTAGTTCTATCTGCAGCTCTAGTTCTATCTGCAGCTCTAGTTCTATCTACAGCTCTAGTTCTATCTGCAGCTCTCGTCTATCTGCAGCTCTCGTCTATCTGCAGCTCTAGTTCTATCTGCAGCTCTAGTTCTATCTGCAGCTCTTGTCTATCTGCAGCTCTAGTTCTATCTACAGCTCTAGTTCTATCTGCAGCTCTCGTCTATCTGCAGCTCTAGTTCCATCTACAGCTCTAGTTCTATCTGCAGCTCTAGTCTATCTGCAGCTCTAGTTCTATCTGCAGCTCTAGGTCTATCTGCAGCTCTAGTTCTATCTACAGCTCTAGTTATATCTACAGCTCTAGTCATGTCTATCTGCAGCTCTAGTTCTATCTGCAGCTCTAGATCTATCTGCAGCTCTAGTCATGTCTATCTGCAGCTCTAGATCTATCTGCAGCTCTAGTTCTATCTGCAGCTCTAGTTCTATCTGCAGCTCTAGTCATGTATATCTACAGCTCTAGTTCTATCTGCAGCTCTAGTTCTATCTGCAGCTCTAGTTCTATCTACAGCTCTAGTTCTATCTGCAGCTCTAGTTCTATCTGCAGCTCTAGTTCTATCTGCAGCTCTAGGTCTATCTGAAGATCTAGTCACGTCTATCTGCAGCTCTAGTTCTATCTGCAGCTCTAGGTCTATCTGCAGCTCTAGTCATGTTTATCTGCAGCTCTAGGTCTATCTGCAGCTCTAGTTCTATCTGCAGCTCTAGTCATGTCTATCTGCAGCTCTAGGTCTATCTACAGCTCTAGTTCTATCTACAGCTCTAGGTCTATCTGCAGCTCTAGGTCTATCTACAGCTCTAGTTCTATCTGCAGCTCTCGTCTATCTGCAGCTCTCGTCTATCTGCAGCTCTAGTTCTATCTGCAGCTCTAGTCATGTCTATCTGCAGCTCTAGTTCTATCTGCAGCTCTAGTTCTATCTACAGCTCTAGTCATGTCTATCTGCAGCTCTAGTTCTATCTGCAGCTCTAGTTCTATCTACAGCTCTAGTTCTATCTACAGCTCTAGTCATGTCTATCTGCAGCTCTAGTTCTATCTGCAGCTCTAGTTCTATCTGCAGCTCTAGTTCTATCTACAGCTCTAGTTCTATCTGCAGCTCTCGTCTATCTGCAGCTCTCGTCTATCTGCAGCTCTAGTTCTATCTGCAGCTCTAGTTCTATCTGCAGCTCTTGTCTATCTGCAGCTCTAGTTCTATCTACAGCTCTAGTTCTATCTGCAGCTCTCGTCTATCTGCAGCTCTAGTTCCATCTACAGCTCTAGTTCTATCTGCAGCTCTAGTCTATCTGCAGCTCTAGTTCTATCTGCAGCTCTAGGTCTATCTGCAGCTCTAGTTCTATCTACAGCTCTAGTTATATCTACAGCTCTAGTCATGTCTATCTGCAGCTCTAGTTCTATCTGCAGCTCTAGATCTATCTGCAGCTCTAGTCATGTCTATCTGCAGCTCTAGATCTATCTGCAGCTCTAGTTCTATCTGCAGCTCTAGTTCTATCTGCAGCTCTAGTCATGTATATCTACAGCTCTAGTTCTATCTGCAGCTCTAGTTCTATCTGCAGCTCTAGTTCTATCTACAGCTCTAGTTCTATCTGCAGCTCTAGTTCTATCTGCAGCTCTAGTTCTATCTGCAGCTCTAGGTCTATCTGAAGCTCTAGTCACGTCTATCTGCAGCTCTAGTTCTATCTGCAGCTCTAGGTCTATCTGCAGCTCTAGTCATGTTTATCTGCAGCTCTAGGTCTATCTGCAGCTCTAGTTCTATCTGCAGCTCTAGTCATGTCTATCTGCAGCTCTAGGTCTATCTACAGCTCTAGTTCTATCTACAGCTCTAGGTCTATCTGCAGCTCTAGGTCTATCTACAGCTCTAGTTCTATCTGCAGCTCTCGTCTATCTGCAGCTCTCGTCTATCTGCAGCTCTAGTTCTATCTGCAGCTCTAGTCATGTCTATCTGCAGCTCTAGTTCTATCTGCAGCTCTAGTTCTATCTACAGCTCTAGTCATGTCTATCTGCAGCTCTAGTTCTATCTGCAGCTCTAGTTCTATCTACAGCTCTAGTTCTATCTACAGCTCTAGTCATGTCTATCTGCAGCTCTAGTTCTATCTGCAGCTCTAGTTCTATCTACAGCTCTAGTTCTATCTGCAGCTCTCGTCTATCTGCAGCTCTCGTCTATCTGCAGCTCTAGTTATATCTGCAGCTCTAGTTCTATCTGCAGCTCTCGTCTATCTGCAGCTCTCGTCTAGCTGCAGCTCTAGTTCTATCTACAGCTCTAGTTCTATCTGCAGCTCTCGTCTATCTGCAGCTCTAGTTCTATCTGCAGCTCTAGGTCTATCTGCAGCTCTAGGTCTATCTACAGCTCTAGTTCTATCTACAGCTCTAGTCATGTCTATCTGCAGCTCTAGTTCTATCTGCAGCTCTAGTCATGTCTATCTGCAGCTCTAGTTCTATCTGCAGCTCTAGTTCTATCTGCAGCTCTAGTCATGTCTATCTGCAGCTCTAGTTCTATCTGCAGCTCTAGTTCTATCTGCAGCTCTAGTTCTATCTGCAGCTCTAGTCATGTCTATCTACAGCTCTAGTTCTATCTGCAGCTCTAGTTATATCTGCAGCTCTAGTTCTATCTACAGCTCTAGTTCTATCTGCAGCTCTAGTTCTATCTGCAGCTCTAGTCATGTTTATCTGCAGCTCTAGGTCTATCTGCAGCTCTAGTTCTATCTGCAGCTCTAGTTCTATCTGCAGCTCTAGGTCTATCTGCAGTTCTAGTCATGTCTATCTGCAGCTCTAGTTATATCTGCAGCTCTAGGTCTATCTGCAGCTCTAGTCATGTTTATCTGCAGCTCTAGGTCTATCTGCATCTCTAGTTCTATCTGCAGCTCTAGTTCTATCTGCAGCTCTAGTTCTATCTGCAGCTCTAGTCATGTCTATCTGCAGCTCTAGGTCTATCTGCAGCTCTAGTTCTATCTGCAGCTCTATCCATGTTTATCTGCAGCTCTAGTCATGTTTATCTGCAGCTCTAGTTCTATCTGCAGCTCTAGGTTTATCTACAGCTCTAGTTATATCTGCAGCTCTAGGTCTATCTGCAGCTCTAGGTCTATCTGCAGCTCTAGTTCTATCTGCAGCTCTAGTTCTATCTGCAGCTCTAGTTCTATCTGCAGCTCTAGTTCTATCTGCAGCTCTAGTTCTATCTGCGGCTCTAGTCAAGTACTGAACCAGAATTGGGCTGCTTGTGTTATGTAAAGGTACGTCATTGAGTCAAAGTTATGTAAGCCACATACTGTGTGGGACACATTACTTGAAGTGTATAGTCTCTTTATATTCAAGGCTCCCTGGGTTTATCCTACATTCTCTGATTGTCAGTATACAGTTGACGTCGGAAGTTTACATACACTTAGGTTGGAGTCATTAAAACTTGTTTTTCAACTACTCCACAACTTTCTTGTTAACAAACTATAGTTTTGGCAAGTCGGTTAGGACATCTACTTTGTGCATGACACAAGTAATTTTTTCAACAATTGTTTACAGACAGATTATTTCACTTATAATTCACTGTATCACAATTCCAGTGGGTCAGAAGTGTACATATTCTAAATTGACTGTGCCTTTAAACAGCTTGGAAAATTCCAGAAAATGATGTCATGGCTTTAGAAGCTTCTGATAGGCTAATTGACATAATTTGAGTCATTTGGAGGTGTACCTGTGGATGTATTTCAAGGCCTACCTTCAAACTCAGTGCCTCTTTGCTTGACATCATAGGAAAATCAAAAGAAATCAGCCAAGACCTCAGAAAAAAAATTGTAGACCTCCACAAGTCTGGTTCATCCTTGGGAGCAATTTCCAAATGCCTGAAGGTACCACATTCATCTGTACAAACAATAGTACGCAAGTATAAACACCATGGGACCACGCAGCTGTCATACCGCTTAGGAAGGAGACGCGTTCTGTCTCCTAGAGATGAACGTACTTTGGTGCGAAAAGTGCAAATCAATCCCAGAACAACAGCAAAGGACCTTGTGAAGATGCTGGAGGAAACGGGTACAAAAGTATCTATATCCACAGTAAAACTAGTCCTATATTGACATAACTTGAAAGCCACTGCTCCAAAACCACCATAAAAATGCTAGACCACGGTTTGTAACTGAACATGAGGACAAAGATCGTACTTTTTGGAGAAATGTCCTCTGGTCTGATGAAATAAAAATAGAACTGTTTGGCCATAATGACCATCGTTATATTTGGAGGAAAAAGGGGTTCGCTTGCAAGCCGAAGAACACCATCCCAACCGTGAAGCACGGGGGTGGCAGCATCATGCTGTGGGGGTGCTTTGCTGCAGGACGGACTGGTGCACTTCACAAAATAGATGGCATCATGAGGAAGGAAAATTATGTGGATATATTGAAGCAACATCTCAAGACATCAGTCAGGAAGTTAAAGCTTGGTCGCAAATGCGTCTTCCAAATGGACAATGACCCCAAGCATACTTCCAAAGTTGTGGCAAAATGGCTTAAGGACAACAAAGTCAAGGTATTGGAGTGGCCATCACAAAGCCGTGACCTCAATCCTATAGAACATTTTTGGGCAGAACTGAAAAAGCGTGTGTGAGCAAGGAGGCCTACAAACCTAACTCAGTTACACCAGCTCTGTCAGGAGGAATGGGACAAAATTCACCCAACTTATTGTGGGAAGCTTGTGGAAGGCTACCCGAAACGTTTGACCCAAGTTAAACAATTTAAAGGCAATGCTACCAAGTACTAATTGAGTGTATGTAAACTTCTGACCCACTGGGAATGTGATGAAAGAAATAAAAAGCTGAAATAAATCATTCTCTCTACTATTATTCTGACATTTCACAATCTTAAAATAAAGTGGTGATCCTAACTGACCTAAAACAGGGAATTTTTACTAGGATTAAATGTCAAGAATTGTGAAAAATGGAGTTTAAATGTATTTGGCTAAGGTGTATGTAGACTTCCGACTTCAACTGTATATATACTAGGATATACAATGGCAAGTAAATGACAGTACAACACAAGTCATCGTTATAGGCTATTACTGTATAGGGGAAAATGACTAAGTTTTTAGTGCTCAAAATATACTTTTCCCTTTACATCCATCTAAGCTACAGCCCTTGAGTTGACCTCCTCTGATTCTCATACTTGTGAGACATAAAGGTAAGTAATGCAGTACAGCATGAGTCCAAGTTATATAAAATACATCCACACGGGTCGAATCAAAATGATGATGCGTTTTGCATTATTTGATGATTTTTGCATCGTCATGACGATGTGGCCGTTGACACTTTGCCTCTTGAAGGTGATGCATCCTTGGATAGTTCCGTCTGTGCCTCTGAGTCTGGCTTTAATTCCAGTTTGTCAGCTAATTAATAATTGATATGTTGGATTCATATCTCCGTTTCAACAATAAATGAAAGTTAATTAATAGGACTAAATCAAATCAAACTTTAAATGTACTTGAAATACAGTTTGATTTGATTTAGTCATATTCTTTAACTTTGATTTTTGAGATGGAGATGTGAATCCAACATATATTTTTACTAACTTGTAGATTCCATTTGAAATCAACCAAAGCTTGAAACCCTAGTTGAATCCTGGTTTGAATTTAAACAATAGCTGTTGATGACTTCCCAAATGCTTGAGAAATAATTCACCCCTGTTGGCCCCATCCAATGTTCCCTCTACAGTGGCTTGCGAAAGTATTCACCCCCTTGGCATTTTTCCTATTTTGTTGCCTTACAACCTGGAATTAAAATGGATTTTTGGGGCGTTTGTATCATTTGATTTACACAATATGCCTACCACTTTGAAGATGCAAAATATGTTTTATTGTGAAACAAATTGAAAATAAGACAAAAAAACAGAAAACTTGAGCGTGCATAACTATTCACCCCCCCAAAGTCAATACTTTGTAGAGCCACCTTTTGCAGCAATTACAGATGCAAGTCTCTTGGGGTATGTCTCTGTAAGCTTGGCACATCTAGCCACTGGGATTTTTGCCCATCCTTCAAGGAAAAACTGCTCCAGCTCCTTCAAGTTGGATGGGTTCCGCTGGTGTACAGCAATCTTTAAGTCATACCACAGATTCTCAATTGGATTGAGGTCTGGGCTTTGACTAGGCCATGCCAAGACATTTAAATGTTTCCCCTTAAACCACTCGAGTGTTGCTTTAGCAGTATGCTTAGGGTCATTGTCCTGCTGGAAGGTGAACCTCCGTCCTAGTCTCAAATCTCTGGAAGACTGAAACAGGTTTCCCACAAGAATTTCCCTGTATTTAGCACCATCCATCATTCCTTCAATTCTGACCAGTTTCCCAGTCCCTGCCAATGAAAAACATCCCCACAGCATGATGCTGCCACCACCATGCTTCACTGTGGGGATGGTGTTCTCGGGGTGATGAGAGGTGTTTGGTTTGCGCCAGACATAGCGTTTTCCTTGATGCCAAAAAGCTCAATTTTAGTCTCATCTGACCAGAGTACCTTCTTCCATATGTTTGGGGAGTCTCCCACATGCCTTTTGATGAACACCAAACGTGTTTGCTTATTTTCTTCTTTAAGCAATGGCTTTTTTTCTGGCCACTCTTCCATAAAGCCCAGCTCTGTGGAGTGTACAGCTTAAAGTGGTCCTATGGACAGATACTCCAATCTCCGCTGTGGAGCTTTGCAGCTCCTTCAGGGTTATCTTTGGTCTCTTTGTTGCCTTTCTGATTAATGCCCTCCTTGCCTGGTCCGTGACTTTTGGTGGGCGGCCCTCTCTTGGCATCTCTTGTGGTGCCATGTTCTTGCCATTTTTTAATAATGCATTTAATGGTGATCCGTGGGATGTTCAAAGTTTCAAATATTTTTTTATAACCCAACTCTGATCTGTACTTCTCCACAACTTTGTCCCTGACCTGTTTGGAGAGCTCCTTGGTCTTCATGGTGCCACTTGCTTGGTGGTGCCCCTTGCCTAGTGGTGTTGCAGATTCTGGGGCCTTTCAGAACAGGTGTATATATACTGAGATCATGTAACAGATCATGTGACACTTAGGTTGCACACAGGTGGACTTTATTTAACTAATTATGTGACTTCTGAAGGTAATTAGTTGCACCAGATCTTATTTAGGGGCTTCATAGCAAAGGGGTTGAATACATATGCACGCACCACTTTTCCGTTATTTATTTTTTTGAATTTTTTGAAACAATATATTTTTTTCATTTCACTTCACCAATTTGGACTATTTTGTGTATGTCCATTACATGACATCCAAATAAAAACCCATTTAAATTACAGGTTGTAATGCAACAAAATAGGAAAAACGCCAAGGGGGATGAATACTTTTGCAAGGCACTGTAGGCCTAAATAGCATCATTGATGATACATGATTTATAAAGTATGTTTACATTTCATTCGCTCTGTTAAACCTACCCTTTTGAATGACCTTGATAGCAACTGTGAATCTATTAAGTGGAGATTTCTAAACGATCATTCTCACGATAGCACATTGGTAACAGTCAGTGACAAATATCCAAGCAGTGCTGGGCTGGGCAGGGTAGGGCAGTGCGGGACAGGGCTGGGTTGGGCAGGGCTGTGCAGGGTTGTGTTGGGTTGGGCAGGGCTGTGCAGGGTTGTGTTGGGTTGGGCAGGGCTGTGCAGGGCTGGGCTGGGTTGGGCAGGTCTGGGTTGGGTAGGGCAGGGCTGTGCAGGGTTGGGCAGGGCTGGGTTGGGTAGGGCAGGGCTGTGCAGGGTTGGGCAGGGCTGGGCAGGGCAGGGTTGGGTTGGGTTGGGCAGGGCAGGGCTGGGCAGGGTTGGGTTGGGCAGGGCAGGGCTGGGCAGGGCTGGGTTGGGTTGGGTTGGGTAGGGCAGGGCTGTGCAGGGCTGGGCAGTGCTGGATGAGAATTAACGAATAGGAAACTCAAATATTTTATTATTATTTTTGTAGTGCTATTTACACATGCCATATGGTTGCAGCCATTTTGGAAATGTAGCAAACGTTGAATCTAGCGAAATAACTTATAAAAAATATTAATTTAACTGGTTTTCACCCCTTTCTCCTACACTGGTCCGCACTACAAAAGAGACCCCACATGTTCAATATCAAATAAATTCCACTTGTTTAATTCTTGTTTAATGTTCTGCTTATTTCCCTTTTTTATTTTTTTATTTATATTCTACAGTAAAATGTTGTTCATGAATATACTGTACATATGTTTTGTGTACCTATGCATTTCAAATATGACAGGAAAAAAACATTCAGTTCTACTTCCTATGCGTACCCCGCTATGGTGCACTGAAGAACATCTGTGTGGCTGCCTTTTGTGCTAAAGAAAGTGATGTGGGCTAGTTGATTTATCACGGTGCTGTACTCTCCGTGTGTTAACAGATCAACAACAGCTAAGATAAGCTGATGTTGATTTATCACGGTGCTGTACTCTCCGTGTGTTAACAGATCAACAACAGCTAAGATAAGCTGATGTTGATTTATCACGGTGCTGTACTCTCCGTGTGTTAACAGATCAACAACAGCTAAGATAAGCTGATGTTGATTTATCACGGTGCTGTACTCTCCGTGTGTTAACAGATCAACAACAACTAAGATAAGCTGATGTTGATTTATCACGGTGCTGTACTCTCCGTGTGTTAACAGATCAACAACAACTAAGATAAGCTGATGTTGATTTATCACGGTGCTGTACTCTCCGTGTGTTAACAGATCAACAACAACTAAGATAAGCTGATGTTGATTTATCACGGTGCTGTACTCTCCGTGTGTTAACAGATCAACAACTACTAAGATAAGCTGATGTTGATTTATCACGGTGCTGTACTCTCCGTGTGTTAACAGATCAACAACAACTAAGATAAGCTGATGTTGATTTATCACGGTGCTGTACTCTCCGTGTGTTAACAGATCAACAACAGCTAAGATAAGCTGATGTTGATTTATCACGGTGCTGTACTCTCCGTGTGTTAACAGATCAACAACAGCTAAGATAAGCTGATGTTGATTTATCACGGTGCTGTACTCTCCGTGTGTTAACAGATCAACAACAGCTAAGATAAGCTGATGTTGATTTATCACGGTGCTGTACTCTCCGTGTGTTAACAGATCAACAACAGCTAAGATAAGCTGATGTTGATTTATCACGGTGCTGTACTCTCCGTGTGTTAACAGATCAACAACAGCTAAGATAAGCTGATGTTGATTTATCACGGTGCTGTACTCTCCGTGTGTTAACAGATCAACAACAGCTAAGATAAGCTGATGTTGATTTATCACGGTGCTGTACTCTCCGTGTGTTAACAGATCAACAACAGCTAAGATAAGCTGATGTTGATTTATCACGGTGCTGTACTCTCCGTGTGTTAACAGATCAACAACAACTAAGATAAGCTGATGTTGATTTATCACGGTGCTGTACTCTCCGTGTGTTAACAGATCAACAACAGCTAAGATAAGCTGATGTTGATTTATCACGGTGCTGTACTCTCCGTGTGTTAACAGATCAACAACAACTAAGATAAGCTGATGTTGATTTATCACGGTGCTGTACTCTCCGTGTGTTAACAGATCAACAACAACTAAGATAAGCTGATGTTGATTTATCACGGTGCTGTACTCTCCGTGTGTTAACAGATCAACAACAACTAAGATAAGCTGATGTTGATTTATCACGGTGCTGTACTCTCCGTGTGTTAACAGATCAACAACAGCTAAGATAAGCTGATGTTGATTTATCACGGTGCTGTACTCTCCGTGTGTTAACAGATCAACAACAGC